>NW_010401790.1:29789-34381 GCF_000710305.1 Buceros rhinoceros silvestris
AAGAGCCGTTGTGCTTGCAGCACAGGGGAGAGCCTCACACAGCAGGGAGCTGCAGGGACTGCTGACCTCCTGAATGCAGCAGTGCAGCAACTCACTGCAGTGTCGATCTCTCTGAAAGCCCACATTAGAAGGCTATTTTTGACTCACTGTGATCTAATGGCCGCTGCACTACAAGATGAGGAATGGACTCAATGTTAAGAGCCAACCTCCACCAGCTTGCCTACATCTGTAGAAAGAGTTGTCACGTGATGCCTGCAAAGGACCCTGTGCTATTAACGGGCAATTATTTCGAGTTGTATGCATGTGCTGTTACATCTTGGTTTACTGGGCTGACTAGTCGCATATACAAGGAGCTGGGTTTTGTTCCTCTGGATTTCAGTACATGTCCTGAAAGGCTATTACAAAGCACTCTGATGACCTTTCCATTCTTCCTCCATTTTGATTTCTGTAGGATACACTACAAGAGCATCCCAAAATTCAGTTCCTTTTTTTGGTTAAAGAAAGGATAAACCCCCAAAAAACTGGTGCAGTATGTAATTATGAGATGAATAAAAATCCTCTGCAGGCTGAAATCTTACCACAGAGTTGCTTTGAAATTAGAATCACGAACTGCTATGACACAGAACGCAAACAGTTTACCTAGAATGAGTAGTTACCTGACATCAGGCTAAACAGCAGGTCTCTTTGGATGTGACCCAAGACCCACAGGCTTCTTCACTAATTACTTCATGTCTGGTAAGATCACTGGGCTTCAGCCCGGGAAAAAACACATTATTAGAATAATAACTACTCCACCATTAGCCATGTTGGCTTTTCAGATGCAGCTAATGGCTCTGGGCAATATCAGTGACAGTTTTGTCTTTCCTGCAAATGTCAGAGCCCTTTGCAGAGATGGAAGCAGCCACTTTCAGACAGCATTTAGCCCAGCCATGCTGGTACATTAAGAAGTGCCACGCACTAACACAGCAATTCCAGTCTGTTCTGTTTTTAAAAAGTGCTGGAGGAGAAGGAATTATCTGAAAAAGGTGGTTCTTTGCTGAGATAACACCATTTGGTGATGGTAACTTTCCCTGTGTTGTTAGAGCAGAGAATAACCACAGCATAGCACTGCAGACAGTGGGGCTGTTAAGGCACCATGCAACACCAGAGCCAGCTTCTGTAGCTACAAGCCATCAGCCTCACAATTGTCACTTAAATACCACTGTTATTAAAAGCTTCTGAACTGTTTTACAGAGCAACTGGAGACAGATCGTTACCATGCCCAGTGCCAAGCAGCCTCAAGGTCATTTGTAATGTGGGAAAGCAGCAGTTGCGCAGCTCCCCCCCTCCCAGCTCCGAGCTGCTGCTGGCTGCGGCGGGAATCAGCGCAGCAAACCCTACACAGACAGAGCCGGGAACCTGCGGCAACAGCTAGTTACTCCATTTGCCTCTACTCAAGGCAGCCTGGCCACAGACACTGCTCAAGTGATCATTTCCATTTTTGAGCAAAGACGTTTTGTGTCTCATGAAGACAGGTCACGCACCAGCAACTACAAGACCCACCTTTAACCTCCCACAACACATTCAGTTGAAATACCCACTGGCAAATGCTACCATCACTCTAGATCACACAGCGTAGTTCAGTGGTGGCTAAGACAATTCAGCAAGCAGGTCCAGAACTGGTACTGTCCCCTTTCTCCCTGTGCACCCCAGTTTCCACAGATAAAACTAACATTTTACCTTTGTCCCTTCACTTACACATGGGAACACAGTGGCTATGAAGACAGAAAAACTGAACCCAGCTTCTTCATACAGCTCATTCCCAAGTGAAGCCTCTTAGCCTCACTTCATTGCTTTGGTTTAGGGAAATGGAAGAGCAGCAATCCAGGTTCAAACTCCTCTCAGAGAGGAGGCATATTTCATGTGATGCAACCTTTAATTCTAGCAGGATTGCCTTCAAGCCCCAGTACTGTTAACACAGAAGGCTGAGAACGTACCCACCCCCTACAAATATGTGCTGCAGCAACGACACACTTGTTTCATCCTCCTTCTTGAGGTGAGTAACCAACCCGCCTCCCCAGAACAGCTTGCACCAAGTCAAACACAGGCCTCCTGTTAGTTACCTGGGGGTGCCACTCGATCCTGGTATTTGGGCTCAAATTCACTGACAGTGAGCAACATCACTTGGATGGTCCCAATGAATATACCTGCCAGGCAACCGTAGAAGATGACATAGAAGAGGAGGATCTTAACTGCAAGAGAAAATGAACAGAAAGGGGAATCAAGTCAAGCTCTCAAAGCAGTCACATGTCAGGACAAAATCTCCAGCCTTTGCCACTTGCAAGGAAGAGCCCAGTACCCTGAATTCAGATGGAAAGTCCTGTTGCAGAGGTGTATATTTATCAGTGAGATTAGGTCCTGATGCAGACGGAAAAAGGAAGCCACTCCAATTGTTTGGTGGGCTAGAAGCATGAGCCCCTGAAAATCTAGAAGCCCACAAATCAGGATTAGGGATTGTAAAACAGGAATAAGACATGTTCTTCCATATTTTAAAGGATTCCAGTATTACCAGCGCACACTATCACAGGTGACAGACCTTCATTGAAGTAAGTACCCAAAAGCATGAAGCCATACCATGGGTGTGCCTGAAGGACAGCCACTCCAAAAAGCTCTGGGCCTCACAGCTATTTCCAGGAGAGCCTACAGCAAATGCTTGTAAAGGCTGCTCTCCCCTAGTAATTCAGGCTATCACCACCACTAAAGACAATAGGAGCAGAATTTGAGCCCAAATTAGCTCCAATACTCAACCTCAAATGTAGGAAGGTACTCAGACATGTCGCAGTACCACACATTTACCAGCCTTTGTATGTCTACAAAGGCACTGCAGCACTGCTCATACCAATTAAAAAGTGAATTACATAATAATGGAAGATTGAATTTAGTTTTGGTCTAAATGGAGATGCCTATAATAATCTTGGGGGGAGGGGGGGAGTGGAGAAGAGCCTGGAGATACAGCATGGCTCAAACTCTGGCTATCGGTTACCAGTTTACAAGGATTATCTCAACTGATTAACTGCACTGTAACATGCCGTACTAGGCATCACCAGGCCGCCTATGGGAAGGCTAAGCCAGCCCATGCCAAGCAACTGTATGCTAATCAGGCTGCGGGAACAAGCAGGCCAGCGCAGAGGCCACAGAGTACTTGAAAGAGCCTGATCGATCTCAGACTGTCCTCATCTACCTGCAAACAAAGAAGAGGTGGGTCATTTGAAGGACCTGAAGTGACCAGCTCCAGGGGAAGGTGAGGAAGCAGTAAGTGGAAGCATTCCTCCTCACTTCCCAGCCCCATTGTAAATAAAGCTCCATCAGTGGAGAAGCCTCCCGATGAAAGCAGGCAGTTCTGGTTGTTTTCTTTTCAAGTCTATGAAAGACAGGCAAGCAGGAGGGACAGCCAGCAACACAGAGCCTGAGGGACACTGTCAGAAAAGCACTCCATCCTCTCGTCTTCCTCATGTGCACTGTCTTCCTCACATGCACTGTCTTCCTCATGCATACAGGAGGCAGGGAAGGTAGCCAGGGCTGGAGGTCTGAGCTGGGTGCGGTAACATGGTGCTCCAGGAGTTAAAAGCACTCTTTGGTATCCAGGCAGCGTAAAGCAAATGGCTGTGACGTCAGGGACGTGTGGAAATTTTTTCCAGAGCACGGTCATAGGAGGTGCTGTTGTAACAAACCAAACACTAATGCTGTTGTCTGCAGCGTAACGCCTTTGAGTTTTGTAACATCAAAAGGCAAACACTAGGAGGTAGCTTATTTAATCAGGTTCCCAGCCAGGATGCTCTGAATGCCAAAGACACCGTAAAGGTCAAAACCACTCCAAGGTCTCAGAAAATACGCAGCGCGTCTAGCAACCGAGCACAACAGGGTTGAATGAGAAAGCTTCCCGCAACAGGTAGGCTTATAACAGAGGAATCGGATCATCAGCCTGCAGATAGACTCCACAAATGTCAATCGGTCCTAGGCAGTCAGATACGGGCGCTCTGGGTGAAGGACCTGGTTCAGCCTCCGCATTTGAAGCACTGCGCAGTTGCCGGGTGCCTCAGGAGCAGAAAATACCTATCCATGCGCACCCACAACCCAATTCTGCTCATGTAACGATACAGCAGAAGCCTGCTCTAGTCCGCCTGCCTGCCAGAGCTGAAGCTGACAGCTCCGGATGTGGCACCTCCAGCAGATCCATTACAACACGAGCTGAATTCAACATCACAAGGATAGCACACCAGCTGCGGTTGGCAGCAACTGGAAGACTATTTGCGCAAAGAAAATGCTAAAAAGCCTCTTAGTTTAGGTGCTATTTGTACAGCACCTAATAAATACACCATAAGCATTTAATCACAAATGCAGTCATAGCCGTTTCCTTCTGGTAGAGGCGTTAAAAGCCAATTGTTCTCTCTCGACGAGGTAAAATTAGCTCAATTTCCTCTGGGCAGAGAAAAGAGGAAAAAAAGAAAAGCCACCCCGAGGTCTAAGGCAGACAGATGACGGTTGGGAGGGCAGGCTCACCAGACGGCGATGCTCCCGGGCTGGGCCAGCCGCCGGGGAAGGAGACCCAAGGA
>NW_010401791.1:0-7649 GCF_000710305.1 Buceros rhinoceros silvestris
CGTCCGCGAAGCCAAGCCGTGGCGATGATGATTCCACATTAGTCTCATGATTCATTTTTAATAGTTTGTAGCAAAGAGAAGACATGACTAGCTTTAGAGCAGAAAAGCCCATGCCAGCTGGTTTATTTTTTTGAAGTTTAGTATTAAATGTCAATTAAAAATAACCATGCTAATAAACTGCTCACATAAGTATTTAAGCCATGATCAGAAGCAAAATATCATCATAATGTGCCTTCTTTTCCTGTGAGAATCTAGAAGGAATACTGCACCGTGGTTTCATTGTGAATCTGTCAGAAAATTGTTTATATTTGCTCAAGACAGTATAGCAGATGTAGGAATCTGTAATTTTACCCATGAAGGGCTAAGTTGAATTTACAATGCTACAAAATCCATACAAATTTTGGATTACAAGTTCACAGTTTGAGAGCTTGAGCTCATAGTAGCCTTGTATGCAGGACAAAAGCAAAGAGAAATTTCCTGTGATTATATATATTGGTAATATATTCTTTGACACAGATTTAGGGTTTAGCCCAGAGCTGGTTTTAATGATTTTAATGAATTCTGAAAATGAAGGATAAAAACCATTCATTTTTATTTTCATTGATATTTAGCAATGTAGAAAGTTAGAAATACCTGATTCCCCTGTGTTCTTTGCTGGAAATGAGGTTTATTTGAAGCTGGTAATTTATTAGAGTAGTGAAAAGCAGATATTATTTATTTATGTTTTACTCATTTTCTGTAGTTACAACATCTTAGTCTTTTGTCTTGATTTACTGCCACTGCCAAAAGCACCAATAAGACCTAACATTTTAAATGCCTTTAAAAATTGCACTTTACAGTGTACCTGGCTGTACAATTAGATGAAAAACGAAGACAAGCTAATCACAGGATGGTGAGGATTTTGCTCTAGATTTTTGAACATTAAGAAATTCAGTTCATTCCCAGGCCACTTGTCTATTGTTCTTGCAGAACAAAATGAGACAAAAAGACATTTAGGCTAGCTACTACTGGTTTCCACATTGTTTATGGATAATGAAGATAATTTGGCTGCTTTTAAGAATACACTTTAAAAGTTGCTGATCTTAAACTTGTGCTTTAGAGATGCATTTCTTGGAGGAGGAAATGGCTGTGTGACCCAGTCTCTGGCTGTGCCTATTGATTTTGTAAGCAAAAGAACAAGGATCCTTTAAATATACCCATCCATAGCAACAGAGCGTGTAGGAGTAGGATGAAGGTTTACCATAACATATCCACTGCCTTGTAACACAAGAAAATAGAAAAGCTGGACTTTTACCTTTTATAGCTGGTATTATAAGAATAGTTGACTAGATCATTCTATTGTGCTTTAAATTGCAGTGCCTGATACTTTGGGAAAGAACATTTGGGATATTTTGAGTACAATGTCTGCCAGACTTCTAAAGGTCCATGCACAGTCAGCATTCATAGAATCATAGAATTATTTAGGTTGGAAAAAATGTTTAAGTTCATTGAGTCCAACCTTCATAAGAGATGAGATCTTAAGTTTATTTAAAAATTATTTATTTTTCCTTTGTTAAAATTTCTGCTCAGGGAAATAGAACACTGTGTTTTGTAAACACACACACTCACTGCATTGAGAGAACAACTGCAAGTGCATCACAGGTTTCTCCTCTAAGAGATGCCCATATTTAGTTGCTAACCAGACATACATCAGTTAACTAGAAATTATCATTTCACACTTGCAATATCCTCAAAACACAGCATGATGACACAGTAGTTGTTTTCTTTGGGGAGCCACCATTCATAGCTGTAATATACAGTTATGGGTGTACCTATATAAGTAGAATAAATGATACTTTTTATTCATTAGTGTCAATTATATGAAATAATAAGTTGCCCACAGCAAAGGCACGCTCTTCTGTACACCTACCACACTACCATTTCTAACTGAGAAATAGTGGGTACCATATCTCATTCCAAATACATTGCACAGTCATGCAATATCTGAACAGGGTCATATGTCTGTTTTATCCTGAAAAAGTAAATATCCGGTCCTTGCAAGGAGATGCATGCAAACCAAGATGTACAAGTTTTTGCACAGCCAGCTAAAAGAGCTGTGGTCCACGTATATTTTCAGATCACCTGGGAGTTTCAGTCATGCTTGAGCCAGAGCTCATCCACCTACTACACAGACCAGATTTTGGCTTATGTATTCAGTAGCAAGCAAGCAGCCAGGTTTAAATTTAATCCTGGCTACTTCAGGTAGTGGGAATGCAGTCCTTCCTCAGGCCCCGTGGTGTAGACATCTCTAGCATCTGGGATACAGATTAGCTAACTACATTCCCTTCTGATGGGAGATGGCTAAATGAGCAGAAGCTGCTAGTTAAGAGACAACAATATCTTAAGTACAGTATCCTTCCTGTTATACTGCTGCAGCTAACTGTTGCCATTAGAAGAGCTAGGATGAGGGAACAAGCACGTAAGAGAAATTTACACATTCCCACCCTTCTGGGAGAAACAGAACTGAATTCTCAGTGTTTGATCTGATGATTGCCTCACATTAAATTCTTAAGATATAATATTCTTAAGAATATTCTTAAGAGTTCATAAAAGTTCATAAAGTCAGGTTGTAACGCCAAGACTTTTTCACTTTGTGTGCTGTTGCTACAAGAAGATGCAGCTCCCTACCTGGATTACAGACCCTGGCTCATAACTGTAGGTTTTGACCTGTAAGTATTAGTGTAAATGGAATATGGGAGTCTGGGTAAGTCTCCTCCTGTCAAATCTTTCCGTTTTCAAGGGGCTTCCCTAACAAGTACATTATTATGACCAACAATACCTTCAGATCCGACCCCATGCTCCCAGAGAAAATGTCAGCTTTATGCCATGCCAACACTGAGTATCTATCATGTTCTAAATACAATGACACCCACAAGCAACTTATTTAGTTTTCTGTGCAGATCTCTCAGTTTGCCATTGTTACCTGCTGAAAGATATTTTATTTTTGGCTACTCAGATTTTTGTCTTTAGACCATCTCTACTACCGTTGTGTTTTTGAACAGGAGGAACTCAAATCTTGTGATGTTTCATGTGGGAATTGAGAATTGAAGCACCATTTAAGTGAAATTGTCTTCACATACCAGGAGACTACATAGAAACACCAAAGTTCCCTACTTTAGCATCTCACATAAATGTCAGTTCTGAGAAAGATGAGTGTGACTACCTTCAGTCAAGATCCTTGATCTCTAAAGGTAACTTTTACTTTTTTTCTTTTTCTTTTTCTCTTTTTTTTTTATGATCTGAATGACTGAAGTGTGAGGTTCATTTGCTTTACAGCTTTAAGAGTAGAAAAGGGCAAGCATCTTGTGGGTAAATCTTACAAAGGTTGAGCTAAGAAAGAGCTGCAGTGAAAAGGTCACTGGAGCAAATAGTAAGGGAAGCTGTTCAAATGAGTGAGTAATGATGATGGTTTTGGTACGATAGAAACAGCAGCAAGGCAAGAAACAGCATTGCTTTATGCAAAGAAACTAGAATGCCTCACGTCCCTATTAGAAGCAATAGACATAATTCAGCCACCACTGAAAAGCAGGCTGATGTCTTTGGACCCATAATTACAAGTGCAAACAAACCAAAGTTAAATGACCAAAATCTCACAGAAAGCCAGAGAAGTCATGTGTAGTTTCACTGTTCACAAGAGTGATGTTCACAACATCGATGTTCACAACATCAAACATAATTAAGCGGATGAGACACAGAGAGGACATTTATTAAGCTCTCAATATGTTTTTAACTTCCTGGGTTTGACAATCCAAGTGTAAATCAAGGATTACTGAGTATTAGAAGGAAATCTACTTGAGCATGGCAACAGAGTTTACAATTTGATAAATATTCCAGCTGAGTATTCATGGTGAGCAGTGTCTTTTTCAAGTATGTGCACAGCTTGTGAATTGATTATTGCTGCCTAATGTTCTTCTTTAGGGCTTCTACTCAGCTGCAAAGTGGCAAACAGTTGATCAGAATCAAGTATTTTATAACAGATGAAAGCAGATGTCTACCTGGAAGATCGTGTACATGAAGATGCCAAACAAAATAACTAACAGACATCTACTTAATTTATCACCTAAATGCATCCTACCCAAGACGCAGGAAGCTGTTGTTTTACTATTTGTGTGTTTTTAAAAGAGAGAATTTTTAGCAAGAACTTAGTTCATTCAGTAAGAATCTTTCTGGTGGCAGAGCTGTTAAGTCAGCGCATGTCTGGCCAGATCACTCAAGAGGGTAGGAGAAACCATAGTGATATGAATTAACCTGTGAGGCTGACATGTCATTTTATTTTCTTTCCACTTGTCCCCACCCAGCCTTTTTCTTTACAGCTCAGAGGACAGGCTGTAAAATATAGTGATTTTAGAAGTGGATGTATTGTTACACAAATGCAGGGTGGCTAGCTTACAAACTGCAAAATTGGGAACAATAGTAGTTTGCCAATACTGAAATCAGTGGCCTACTTTTGGGTTCTATAAATACCTGGTTTCAATCAAGATACTGATACTTTATAATTGTTAGCGTATTGAAGCCTGAAGACAACCCCAAAATTCTGGAAATTCAATCTGAAGCACTAGAGGGGGTAGTCCATGCACATTAAAGTTCAAATTAACATACTCTCATGCTTTCATTTAATTTTCTGGCATTTTTGAAATGCTAAAAAAAGAGTGTGAAACTTCATTGTTGTACATGTGCTTGCTACAAGTGTTTGAAGAGTAACCAAGATATTTTCTTCATAAATTTTACACATTATGTACAGTAACCCATTATGCTACCATTATTTTTTGTGATCATTGAGAGTTTTAGAGATTTGTAAGCATTTATTTTGTGGAACTTTTTTTTAATTGCGCTTTGTGAATCAGTGTTATACCAGCAGGAAGATTATTTTGAGATGGATAAGTGAGAATGCAGGATATGGAGGAAAATATTACTGAAACCTAAGAATACATGTAACATTAAAAAAAGATACTATCTTTATCAATTCACTATTTTTCTACGTTTTAAATTTCTCAGCTTTAATCTAGAGTTATTTGGTGCAGAACAGGTTTCAGCAGTATACTATAATAAAAAAACTGGTTTGCTCTTTTTAAACAATGATGTGTATAATATTTATAGCCTAGTTACACATTTCTGGGAATTTATATTATTGTTCTGTCTGGAGTACTTCAAAGACAGCTTTGACACACAGTTCCAGTCCAATTGCACAATAATGCAATGCTGCCAAGCTAAGGAACGCCAATGATTACACCTATTGTGCTGCTGTTTAAAAGACCGTATTTTTCCATAATTTCTCCTTGTTTAGTTTTTTTTACTACGAGATCATGCAGGGTGTTTTAAGTATGATTCGTATATAAATTCACACCTTTTTTTCTCCACCTTTCTTCAAGATAAAACAGATTTTGCACCTTAACTGCATGACACCAATATCCTAATGTTCAGTAATTCTAAAACCTGTGCTTTAAGTGAAATAACAAGCATGCATATTTTTTGTTAACATAAAATATCAAGCTGTTTCTAAAATACTGAATTCTTTGCCCTCAGGAAAGCAATATAGTCTGATGATTAAAATCTACAGCAGGTGTTAATAGACACAGGCAGCAGTCATGGTGTGTGATAACACTAATAATTAAGTGTTTGGGTGAATGTGTCATCATTCAATGCAAAGATGTACCCTGTGATGCCCAAAGCTTGATATTAGAAGATCATCAGGTTTGAGAGACATTACATGTTAATGTATACAGTAACAGGAAATAGACAAATGTTTAAGTAGTAATGCAAAACAAACAAACCAACCCAAAAAAACAAACAAAAAAGACCTTCCATTAAAAAAATATCAAACCACCCTTACTTACACTATGTCCACATTAATAAATTTATTTCTCTCTTAAATATAGTTTCTAGTACAAATTTATTGACTAGCCAAGGATAGAAAATCTTACTGATGCCATCCTATGGAGGGGAGATCTGCAATTTTAGTTGCTAAGGATATAATGGTTGGTTGTCGGATAGCAAAGTGTAATTAGAGAAAGGAAGGAGATTTTCCTGGAAGTGTTGGGTTTTTTGTTTCTTTGTTTGTTTGTTTGTTTTCTGGTCAGTCTGAGGAATGAAGGCAAACCATGTCATTTCCTATAAGCATGCTTCAAGAGTTAGTAGGGAAACTTGAAAAAAGACCATCTGAGCCAGGCAACAGTGTCTTCCCTGTTACGTCTCAACAGAGTGTTAATGCTGTGATCGTAACAGGGACAGCAAACACAGCTCTGACAATTACTTCAATAAAGGATCACTGATGTAGAAACATCCAGAAATTTGGGGTTTATGAGTCTGTAATCTCATATTAATTACAGAGGTTCTCCTCCTCTTAGAAGATTTATTTATTTCATCATCATCATCATCATCATGGCTTGGCTTCAAGGATGAAGATTTGAGAAGGGCTTTACCCACACTTACTGCAAGCGCGCTGATGGATGAAAAGACCAATGTGGGATAGGCAAGTCCGGTTGCAAAGAGCAAAGGTCTCCTTGGGTGGTACAGTCGAGGCACGGTTCTTTCTGTGCTGTCTTTTCTCCTTGAGACTGATTCTACGCGTGCTCTCAAAGGAGACAGAAGCGTTATGTATGATGTGTCTCCAAATCTCCCAACTGGAGGCCAAGGTGGACAACTGACGGTGGTCAATATGGCCTAGGCTGAGGTGTTGTTTCAGGGAGTCCTTATATCTCCTCTTTGGGGCTCTTCTCTTGCGGCAGCCGGTGGCGAGTTCATCGTAGAACACAATCTTAGGGAGGTGGTGATCCACCATCCTGGAGATGTGCCCTGCCCAGCACAGCTGCGTTTTCATCAACATGGCCTCAATGCTGGTGACCTCTGCCTGTTGAAGGACAGCGACATTAGTCACGTAGTCAGTCCAGTGGATGTTTAGGATTGTCCGGAGGCAGCGCTGAGGAAGAGTTTAAGGAGTCACAGGTGGTGGCAGTAGATGACCCATGATTCAGACCCATACAGAGGAGCAGACAGTACAATGGCTCTGTAGACACTGATCTTTGTACTTTTCTTCAGGTGTTTATTGCACCAGAGTCTCTTATGGAGTTCTCCAAAAGCTCTGTTTCCCTTTGCTGTTCTGTTGTCTATCTCTTTGTCGATGGTGGCATCTGAAGAGATGATGCTACCCAGATAGCTGAACTGCTGGACTGACTGAAGCTCTGACTCGCCAATGGTGATGTGGGGATGATGGTGGTCATCTTGTGGTGCGGGTTGGTAGAGAACTACTGTCTTCTTCAAGCTGACTTCCAGCTCAAAAAGCTCAGCTGCCTCTGCAAAGCAAGATGTTAAGTGCTGCAGAGCTGCTTCTGTGTGGGCAACGAGAGTGGCATCATCAGCAAAAAGCAGCTCATGGACAAGGGGATTTAAGGTCTTGGTGTGGGCCTTCAGTCGCCTTACATTGAACAGGCTTCCATTGGTACGATATCGGATATAAATGTTCATCGTGGCCCTTTGGAGCATCATGCTGAAGATAATTGTGAATAAAGTTGTGAAGACAGTTGTGAATAAAGTTGGTGCGAGAACGCAACCTTGTTTCACACCATTGGCTATTGGGAAGGGCTCAGAGAGTGCATCGCCACATCTGACTTGGC
>NW_010401791.1:7895-21931 GCF_000710305.1 Buceros rhinoceros silvestris
AAGTTACATAGAGACCCTTGTTCTGTTCCCTGCACTTCTCTTGCAGTTGTCTGAGAACAAACACCATGTCTGTGGTACTTCTGTTGGCTCTGAAACCACATTGACTTTCAGTACAGAATAGCAAGGAAACCGTGCTCTCTAGATCAAACATCTAACATCTTCAGGAAACGAACATGACAGATACAACCAAGATGTTTAGACTTCAGCCTTACATTAATTATTATTCCAGCAAAGTCCTTTAGTACTGGTCTTCACTTAAGTCACTTTCATATAATATATAATTCAGGAGTGGTTTTACAGTTGTATATATGCGTTACATATATATATATTTACACCTGTATGTTTCCTTTCTATATCTATACAAACTTAGACTGTGTGCTCCGAAAATACTTCTGCAAAACTTTATTTTGAAGCTGTTTATTCGCAAAGATCAATAAACAAGCCATGTGCAACTGTGTGAAATTATTCCTCACCCCACTACAAAAGTATATAAATTAGAATCACATAACAAATTTCAGAACAATCTATTTTGGGATGCAAAACAGTTTATCTTCTGATGGGAAACACTTTTAGGCATCTAACACAGTCATTTTTTATTCTTCCCGAAAAGAATTCTCAGGGAAAAAAAGTTTTAGAGCAGCTGCCTAATCTTTTTGAAAGCTCTGAGCTTTCAAGATGTGCTTAATTTATCCAGAGGCAGACTCCAGGTACTTCATGATAATAAGCATAAGAGAATATGCATTATTCAATAGATTGACCTATATGCAAATAAGCAGAGCATAAACATTTTAACCTGAAAGTGCTTTTTCCTTATATTATAGTGCACTCTGTAACTGCTAAAATTGTACCTCCAAAGTGCAGAACATAGTATTGGCTTTAACTGATTTGTTTTGAGTGGTTTTTTGAGATTACACATTTTGATGGGTCGAGCTGTGGTCTGAGAATTAGAAACTCTGGATTTCTTATCCTGGATTAGGCCTCCTACTAAAAGGAAATCCTAGCCCTTTTGAGTTTAGCTTTCCTTTGCTTGTTAAAATTGTAGATTACACTATTGCAAAGTAATCTTGAAAACTGGTTAAGGGACATATGCGTTTACTTTACATATGTGAAAGATTATAACATATGTTTCTACATATGTATGTCTACTTAAAAACATAATATATTCATATTACTGCATATACATACAATTTCTTTATAAATGAAAATGGATGCTTCCATCGTCAATGTTCTGTAGTGATGTTTACAGAAGCAAATTCACAGGTTTAGCACATTTGGTTTTTTGCAGTTACAGCAGTACCATATGTTAATCAAGGATTGCTTTAAATAACTGGACAAAAATAAGGACAAAGGATTTTATATTGTTCCTATTTAAATTAATATGGAAAATCAGGGATCCTCCCTGAACTTTGCTGAGATTTTATACAAAAATTACTTTTTCTTTATCACTTCTTTTATTATTTCTGAGTTTATCAGTAGGAAGTTATTGTATTTATCCACATTGTTATGGCAACTTCATTAAGAGTCTAATCTTAAACTAATATTAGTCTAAAATATTAGTCTAAAATTAGTCTAAACTAATATTAAACTAATATTAAACTGATATTATTCTTTTTCCCTAATGGGCTTTGTAAAATTTTCTTCTATAAAAGACATGCTTTAAAAGATGCCGAGAGTCCTTTCTTCTCTTCATAATATGTTGAAAAATATAAGTAACCATGTCATACAACATTGAGCACAACTATATTCTGAAGGTCAGAGGAGTATATATAGTACTTCAAGTTCAGCAGAAAGTACATCTGGTGGTATATCTCTCCCCATCACTTTCATCTCAATAAACCCCAGCCTACTGAAAAGCTAGAAATTGATAGGTATCTGCAGAGATTGCATCATCCCAGCCTATGATAGGTTGAAATCCGGAAAAAAGAGAAACATAAGAAATTAGAAATCCGAGACTACATTTTTCACAAAGCAGTGGAAGAGATTAGCTAGCTTAGGTTAGGGGTTTATTTTTTTTCCCCTGCAACTATCATCCCTGATGCATTTTGCTTCTTTTGAAAAGCATAGCCATGATTATCAAAATGTCAGTTAGTTGCAGAGATGTGGACTAAAATAAAATAGTTGGAGTAAAAAGACCACTTAGCCCATACTCAGTGAAGAAAAAATGTGAAAGATGGTTCAGGGACTGTGGTGATGACCAGACTTGTGTCTACCCAGAAGAATGTGCTCTTTCCATATTCTGATGCATGGATGATAATTGCTAAAAGAAAATCCTAAAGATTAGAGCAGGGGGTATGGAATGTGACGGGTTTTTAAGAGTTCATTGCAAAATGGCAATAGTGTGGTTTCAGAGCTCTCTGTACCTCCTGTCTCATTTGATATTAACGAGAGCTGCTACTGCCAGCTTCTTTCAAGAGCAGGTCTCAAATTAGCAGCAGCCTCACGTACTTGTAGATGGAAAACCAGGGAGTACTCATGCTGTTGGCATGCAATGAAGAGAAGTAAAATTGACTCAGGAGTTAGGGATTGTGATCTTCCTAGTATCAAAGGCAGAGTGATAAAAGTAAAATTGTTGCTTTAAAAATCTTCCTCAGAAGCTGGAAAAAGAGTGGCAGGAACCAGCATCGGTTTTTCTGAGCTTACAGATTTCAGATAGTTCATTTGTCCTGGTCATAACGAAAGCAGATATTAACCTTCCAGATATTCTCTTTATGACAACTGTTAGTGCATCTCTTCTTTAAGACAGAGATCTAGTTCTGTATCAAGAAATAAACATGGTATAAAAAGTCTCATATGAAATGAAGATGACGAGAGTGAAGAAAAGACCTTTGTCTAGGCCTTCTATTATATTCCTTGTAAATTATCTTTCTTTTAGTCTGATTTCATCTGTTTCACCTTTTTCTAACTCTTTAGCTTTCCATAACACAACACAACACAGTAACTGACGTTAGCTATTTTCTGGTACTTCCTTGGCCTACATCTTCCTGTGTATGCACAAATATAAAAGAAACCCTCCCCAAACAATCCAAATTCCAAGTGAACTAAAACACTCTTAAAGTAGAACATGTGGACAAGTATTACAGCTTAGTATGTACCACAAATTGGATTTGCTAAATTGCATTTCTCTTTACACTCTTGCCTCTGCTCTTTGTTGTTGCATAAGGTCTCAATCGGTCACGAAATCAGTGCTTGCTGTTCTGTCTAGTGCCTGCTATGATCTCTGTACTCAGGCTGACGTACTTTGAGGTGGGCCCTGATGTTCCATACACGAAGTGAAATATTTTGATGTACAAATACTTATTGCTTCTTCTGGCATTTTTAGAGGTTTATATAGTGTGGCTCTTCCCTAATGAAAATCAGCTCTGAAACATTGTTATTGCCATAAGCACTCAGTTTACAAAAACATCTGTCCATGTCTGCATTTTTGTATGTCTGCATTCTCTCTTGAAGTCATTAAGTACCATTACTACTTATGCTTAATAAATGATCTTTCTTTAAAAAGACCAGCAAGTTTCTGCTTTGCCACTGTAGACAAAACATAAAACAGTACAAGTAACTTGTAAGTTCTGACCATATTATTGCATACTCTTTACGATTTTTATAGGATTTTTATTTTAATTTTATAAAACTGAAATAAATATCTCTTTAGATAAGAAACAAAATCTGTAGCCTTGTTGCTCGGGGACAGTAAATAATGAGATTCTTATATGAGAGAGAAAAGGATTCAAGATTTAAAATGCCTCCAGAAACCTCTGTTCTGCTTACAAATCCAGCCCCTGCATTGCAGTTCTCTAATGAAAAATAGTAAATTTTATAGGCACTTCTGTCTCCGACAAAAATCCCTAATGGAAAAGAAACAAATATCAACACAATCCTTCCTGATGCCCATGTGTTTAAGTGAATCCTCTTCACCTGTGGTAAGGTTCTCACAGATCTCTAGTATTCACTAAGACAAACTTCTTTTCTCCCCAAAGCTCCAAACTACTCGCTTCTTCATTTCAAATCCCCAGCAGAAAAGCTTAAAGCACATGCTGGACATTGAAGCTACTTCTATTACCTTACACCTGAAAGAGGTCTAGAGTTGCACCTTTTACAGTTTCTTTCAAACGGTTATATGTTTCAAGTTTTCATTTTGATCAAGAATGCATGGCAGTTGCATTCTTTTTCCTCTTTTGCTACTCTTACAAAGCTTTGGATCACTGAGATGTTGCCTGTGCTATGAAAAACAGAAGTGTAAAAAGGTACAGCTCATAGCCTGTGTATTTGTCATTCAACACATGAAACCTGTGAACATGTCATGAAGCTTTGTTGTTTTCAGACACAGTCTGTTTAATGACTGTTGGTGCCTTCATTGCAAGTGAACTTTTTAAAGAGGATTTTTGAAAAGAGACATGGGGAAATCTGCAAGAACAGCAATTATATTGCAGAAAAATTAATTCCTTTTGAAAAGGTTGATCACGGATTTGTAAAAATGTTGGTGAGTGGCAAAATTTGATGTACTGCAAGATTACTTTGAATGGGAATATAAATTCGAAGCACTTACTCAAACTTACTTGGTACATCATTTGGCAAGTCCAACCCAGTAAATAAATTCTATGTGCAACTCTACTAACACATCCGCTTTTGAGCTTGAAATACAGAACCAGAGTTGGATTGAAGAGATGAAGACAGAGTTCAATCCCTCGGAGAGCTGAACGTTAAGCCTCTGAGAAAATCTGATGGAAAGTTGGATTAGACAGTAAGTGATTTTTACAAATTCAGACAATTAATTGAACTTTTGGAGGTTCCTGCCAGATGAGTTCTCCGAGTCTGTTCCCATACCACTAGCAAGTATTTATTTAGTTTTAAAAAAAAAGAGAAAAAATCAGGATATATATGTTTCATGCTGAATTTTTAGCTTTTCCCAGCTTAGAAGTGTATTTTTTCTTCTTAAGTAAATCAGATCTCAGGTGTGGGATCATGCATGTCAAGGATGTTTTGAATACAGGAAATGCAGCCTTGTCCTGTGGAGCCAGCAACAGTGCAGGTCCCAAAGCTCAGACTTAAATGCTATGGAACTGCAGGAATCCAGGGTAATTAGATCACCTTCCACACAACATCTCCTGTCTTTCTTCCTCTCTTTCACTGTACCTCTCCTCCGCCCCCAGCCCTACCACTTTTGTGATTCTATTCAGTTGTAACTCTGGCACATAGGTTAGGCAATTCTTTTGTCTGTCTTTAATTATATTCATGAAAATTGTGTGAACAGAAAGAGATATTAACTGTTTGGCATGGACACAGACTTTTGACAGTAAAAGGTCAACCATTTAAACAAATATATTACATTATTTCTGTGAAAACACAGACAGGTTAAGCCCTACTCAGTTCCTCCTATGGTCTTGTATTATTTTAGCACAGTTAGGAGAGGTGGTTCTGAAGGAAATGAGAAACTGTAATCACTGACTTCCCCTTATACAAGCTGCCCTGCCTGCATTTTCTGCACCAGGAACTGGAGAACAGGCCTTACTTTTTTCTTACTGGAAATAAATGTCTAAATGGCAAATATATTGAAGGTCATAAATTTTACAATGCTCTCTGCATATCTATCTAGGCGATATCACTAAGTATTGCTTTTTTCTTCTTTTTTTTTTTTTTTTTTTTTTTTTTTTTTTTTTTTTTTTTCTCACTGTGTTCAACTTGAAACTTCTGTAACAAGCTCTAACACTTGTTTGGTGTTCTCGTGTTCTCATCCATCACTGAATGAAACGGAAAGAAGGACCTCTGTAGCTGTCAGGAATACCCATTTCTTAAGGCAGCATCTGAGCATCTGTTCCGCTAGAAGTAGTGAAGCAAGGAAACTTCTCAGAAGATTGGATAGTCTCCAGATATCACCATCGTGGACAATAGTCAAAACATTTCGTGAGTTTGATTCCTCACAAACAGAAGTTGCGTGAGTTTAAGACAAACTTTGAACATATTCACCAAATGTCACATGAGAAGGTACAAATTCATTGGGAGGCACTGGGATTTTTTTCAGTAGATTCCAGGTGAAACGTCTGGAACAATATCTTTTCCATGACCTGAAGATATACAAAAGAAGAAGTTTACAAAATATCAAATGGTCTATATTGGTGAGGGACAGCAGGAAAAATACAAGAAAAGAAAAAACAAAGGAAGAAATATTTTACTGGAGCCAGAAGATTTGCCATTTCTTTAATTAATGTGTATATTAGGAGTGAAGAGATCTGTTCTTCTTTTTCCGAGTCTGCATAATTTTTGCGCCTTACTGATAACATTATTCACAAGCAGTTTAAGAAGCAATAGGCTTTAAAAAAAAGCAGAAAATCGATAATTAGAGGGAGACAATCCTGCTTTCTATCCTAGTTGTCTGTAGAGGAAATTTCTGGTATTTTAGGAACAGGACTGAAGCAAGTTCACTTTGATTATAGCTTTTATTATACCGAGCATCCAGCTATAAAAGGGCTTAAAGGAATAATTGAGCTTCTCAGCTCAATGAGGGATTTGACACAGGAGAAGATATGCTGCAGGAAAGAGAAAAGAAGAGGGATGAAAGAGAAGATAAGATGAAGGGATGGAAGTAGAAGCAAAGGAGGAAAAGTCAAGCAACTGCTCCAACGTACGTGACTGAAAGGTGAAAAGAATAGGAAAACTGTAGAGGAAACTGCATCAGAAGGATCTCAAAACAAAGATGTGCAGTGAGAGCAGCAGAGCAGGGAAGTTAGCAGATAACTGTCTTTTCAACATTTGAAACAAACCACACAAGTTACTGCAAAACTAAGTTATTGTGTAGCTAAGGTAAAAGCTGCTGAATTATCTTTAACCGTAAAAAAAATCCTGCCCTCTTTCTTTTGATTGTGGGACCAGATTCTGAAGCATTTCCAGTGCTTGCTTCAAGATACTCACTAGAGACAGTTTGCCATCACATCAACACAGTCTGAGAAAATCTGTTTCCTTATTTTGCATGGTCATACTGCTCAAGTCAGTGCATACCTCTCTACAAAAAGTGGGACTCCCTTCCTTCGTACTGTTCATATACGATAAAAGTGCACAAGGGTACTTAGATAATTTTGAGAAGCGGTGTATGAGCACTTTTGATGAGGGAACTGTTTAATCACTAACATCAATAACTATTGAATATGAGAAAGTTTTTAGCAAAAGGGAGCTGAGTCCCTTGAGAGGTTTTCCTGGCAAAGAGTTCACACTATTAAACTTAATTCATACTGTAGGTATGTGAATTGCATTTTTTTCCCCTGCTAGTTGGATAATAAGGTAATAAAGATTTCCGAGATGTTAATGTGTCAGATTGGAATGTGTTGAACTGGGTGATGAGGATGATTTAATAAGATGTTTTCAAATAGTGAAGTTGAGCTGCCTGAAACCAATGATTTGAAAACACAGTAAAGGCAATGGACCTTTAATGATGATAGAATGATGTAACTGAACTGATTGAATAGGGGTTTGTGAGGGATGTAATATAGAGATATAATTTATATATATTAGATTATTTGAGTTCTCAGGAGTGCTTTCATTTTTAGGAATTTTTTTCAAGACCTTGTTTGACGTGTTTTTGTAGAACACTGAGATAGTATGCACAACAGGATAGCGAAATATTGCTTTGCAAAACACAGCATTAATCCTAGTCAGAATTTTATATTAGCTATGAGTACTGATCGCTTTTGAAATATGTCTAAATCTTTTTAAGTAATGACTTATCTCAGTTAGTCAAAATACCAAATATAAATCCACCTGCGTGAACATTATCTCAGTTTAATCCAACTGTCATTTGGTCACATAAATAATACTTTTGATTTAACAACTTATTTTATTTTATTTCAGTTCACTGCATTACTCCCTTCAACAATTATTTTTAACTGACAAGGAACAGCTCTGGCAAGTGTTTTATGTATATATAAACATGTACAGCAGTTGTTTGCCAACCTGTTTCTTATGCCAGTTCTATTGCAAGGAAAGGAAGTGTTACCCTTAGGTAGGTCCGTCAGAAAAGAACCTTTAAAATTTACTTTTTATAATATTTACCAACTTATCCCCCTTACAGTAGGGGAAAGTTTAATATTTTCTACAGAAAAAGTAGAGTGCCTTATGTATGCTTTCCTTTAGCAGTATTAGGAGACATTTAACAGAGATCTGTTAAATTGCTAAGGAAATTCAAGCCAGCTCCAGGGGAACAGGAATGGCACCAGGGAGCCACCAGCTATTGCACTTTCTACACAAATAACAGCAATTTTCAAAACTGATCCTAAACATGTGGGGAGCATAGAAAGGACACAAAGCTGCCAGCAAACCAGGCACAAGCTATACAGCTCCTCGGAGAAAAGGTGGGTTTGCCTTAGGAGGAGGCATGTTTCCTGGATGTGTTTGCAGCCCAGCTTTGCTCTCCCTGCCTGCTCAGCAGCATGAATATCGCCATTACGGTGTAAGGCTTTTCTGGAAAACTGTATGAATAAAAAAGAGAAGTCTATAGTTAGTAACCACTGAAAGTCATGAAAACATTGTCTTTGATACATCAGCTTTAGAAGTGAGACTGCAGATTGGAGAGAGACTCATCCATGAATAAATCAGAAACAAACATCAAAAATTAACTTTGTAAAACAAGCCATCTCGTAACTTTTTTGACTAAAATGAGCAGAAAGGATAAGCTATAGCAGAAATACAAACCCCCAGAGTATTTTTTCATTGATTTCTCAAGTTCACGTGAGTCTCTGTCAAGAGTTAACAAAAACAGTGTTTCTACTTATTTACTAGACAATATAAACCTGGTAAGACTCCCTTTAACTATCAGGTGTTGCCTTGTTAATTAGATGATTCTTTGGCATATCCAGGCATTTTGAAAGAAAAAACAGTAAGACTAAATCTGATAATATTAAAAAGTGAATTAACAGAAAAAATATTAAAGGACAAAAATACTAAAGCATAAAAAAAGAACATGCTAATGCTCATGTTTAGGGATCACTGAAGCTGTACATTTACAAATTACATGCCATATTACAATTTACAACAATTAGATAAAGACCATTAAATTGCTAACTTCTGGGGCAATCTGAACTTATTGAAATAAAGTACTGCCAAATCAACAAGGAAAGCACTACTATGAAAGAGTAAACATATCCATAATGGCAGCTGTAAGTGCAGAAATGCAAATGGAAGTGTTAATAATATAGCTAGTAAAAGACAGACATGTTTATCTGAGCACCAATGTTTATGATATACTGTATCTATTGAGCACAAAGTGTGAAATGCTGTGGGGGAGCTAATAATGTGAAATATGATTAATCAACACACAGCAAGCAAAGCTTCTGCTGTACAGAAAAGACTCCAGTAAAACATTATTATATAAAGTGTGATAAAAACAACAACAAAAAAATTCAGATTCTTAGTTTATGGAAAGTCAAATAAAGAGGAAGTAAAAGAATGTTGATAAATGTAGACAAAAGCAAAATTGCTGATTTATTGATGAAAATCATTCTTAGCAAGAACACCAAAACCACTATGACAGTGAAAACTGATATTTAGCATAACTGAGAGTTTAACATTGCTTTGCTACTGCTAGGATGTAAGCCATGCGCCCTACCAGAGAAAATCAATTACTCCTAAACCACATATTTATGGCTCAGAAAAGGTGCTGCTTAAAAGAAAAATTGAGAAATCTGAATCCCTCTTACTTTATCATCTGCACATAGCACTGCAGAAAGATTCAGATGCACAGCTAATCATATGTATAATCTCATTACATCAAGTATAACTATATATAAGTTGCAAGTACATTGTGGCCTGTTTTAAAATGTATCTACTATTTAAAACAAACTATATGAATCAGAAAGTCTGCTAATACCATTCTTACTTGCATGAATTTGAGTACTGATTTCACAAGTTTTGAGAGACACGAATAAAACCACAAATACTTGCTTTGAATCATCCTAATGATTTTACTAGAAGAATTACTATGTGTATATTGCAGATAATACGTAAACAACTGATAACATATTTTAAATAAAACTTAACTCAAATCACAGCTTTATAACACAGAAGCAGTCTCCTTGCTTTCAGTAGGAGGGAAAGCCTGACTGTGCTTCCACACCTGGAACAGTCTAAGATAGGACTTGGTCAGGGAACTGGGCAAGGAAGTCCACCTCTGGAAGCTTCAGGACTCCCACTGACACAACAGTAATTGCTGCAATTCAAGGAGCTCATCGGTGTACAGCTTATAAGTGTGCAATTATGAAGGTTTTGGATGGCGTATTAGGTAATGAAGCATGGACTTAGAAAGAACTTAGAGACTCTCTTTTTTGTGGGCTTACCTGATGAGCCAGAACTACGAGCCTTTACCTGAATGACTGAGCGTGGACATAGAAACACCATAGGACAAAGGCTTTTGAAAACATTAGAGTTCAACCTCTTGCTGGGTGTAGAATTTCAAAACAAAACTTTTCCAAATGCAGACAAACAAACAAAAAATGTTAATGCCACCCTATTAAAACAGGGAAAATTACTAATACTGTTCATAGCCTTCTGGTGGGTTTGAAGTAAGGGGCTTTTATAGCTACAAGGGGGAAAGAATATCACTTGAAAAAGGGAATCAGAGAAAATCTATAATTCATGGGGAAAAAAATATTAGAGGGAAGGATCTGGCTCTAAACTTCAAGTACTTTCTAGTAAGCTGAAAAGGGAACAACAGAAGTGCTTTCTCTGTGCTCAGAAAACAGTAAAGATCAAAGATGCTACTGACTTTGGTTTAAGGAAGCTTAAAGGTGTCAGCAGGGAAAGGTTCAAAACCTTGGGCTCCTTGTAATGCTGGAGAGTTACAAGCAACAAGTTTACATCAAGTAATTAATCTTTTAATATAAGGGATAGAACTTATATAGCTATGTTTTATGTTTAGAGATAAGTAAATCTCGGAGGACACAGTGTTGTAATCTCTATACCAACTCACAGAAAATGTCAAGTACACAGCTCAATTGCTACCATGGACTTGTATATTTTGTTAAATCACTGACGTGGTTTCTGATGCAGCTTTGCCCCATCCCAGCCTGCACTCTCCCAAGAACTTCCTGGGCACATGGCTGAAGGTGCAGCACAGGGTAGTCCCATCAGATGCTATGAACAGGGGTCGGTTTTGGGAGGACAGAAATTTTATTTGTATGGATGAGACTAGTGACATTTGTCCCTTATGTATAGAGAAAAAGCTTTGTTCTCTTTTATTTATTAGTACAGGTGCAGACAGTAAATCCCACTTACAAGGAATTAATGTTCTCTAAAAGCCAGATAAAATGAACCTTGTGTTCCTAAGGATAGAGGTACTGCAGCTGATTGATTTTCATGTCTAAACACTTATAAAGTACTACTGAAATTTTACTGGTTTTTTTTTTCTCATTTCCAGCAGTACATGAGCTCAGATTTCCTCACAGCTAAGGTATTTCCAGTCCATATTCTCTTATGCTTTTCCTGTCTATCTGCCTGTGAAATTGTGGAGAATCAAAAGTTATTATTGAAGGGCAGATACTGATAAAAAGGTAGTTGTTGATAATTACTAAGAAGCCATCCCAGATATTAAAAAGCAGAATTGAGAAAATAGGATAGGATACGGTATTTGTCATTTCTTTGACAATACAATAACAAGATGATCTCTTCTTGTCACATCTCTGAAATCCACATTGATAAACTTACTTCACAGGAGCTTGTAAACAGTTGGAAGGTAGTATAGATCTCACATACCTCCAACCTCACTTCCAGATTCTTATGTCATTTCAACAGCAGTATAGTCTCTCCTGAATATTTCTGAAAAACAACCACAGAATCATTTAAAAGCAACGATACAGATAACACTACAGTTAAATTCCATCTTTTTAGTCAATTATGCCTGTTATGTCTGGAGAATTCAAGGACTTTATTTCAGTGGTCTTATATTTGTTTTACATGTATAGGAGAATGTGTGCTTCTGAGTTTGCAGAATGGATAAAAAGACTTAAGTTTTATCTTTTTCTTAATATCTTTGATGTGATTTATAACAGTTATGCCAGTATTTTAAGTATTATTAGCCAAGACTTTTATAATAGTGCATTACTACATTCTTTGCCAAGAAACTATGGTATTCTTTCTTTCTGTTTTATTCAGCAGGTCATATGGTCCATATTCATTTAAATACCTGTGTTGACTGAAGGTAAGTTAATTATAAAGGTAAGTGCAAATGGGGTGAATATAATTAAATATTTGTGCATTGATTGATTTTATTTGTTCTCACAGACACATAAATAGCAAGAAAAAATGTGGAACTTCAGAAGCAGTCTTACAGATTTTTTTCTTGCAGGTGGTCTGTCAGGCCCTCAGTTTTAAAAGTCCTGCCCTTGAGACAAGATTTTGTAAAGAACGCCAAAGCGTGTTCCATGAATGTGCTCATTAATGCTCTCAGCTGGTGAGGTCCTGTGTGTCTGTATGAACTCTAAGGTAACAAAAAGTGAAACAGAAGGGCTACCATCATAGATTGGGTCAAACACGCAGTAATGCGTGCATTTGGGATAACACACTGTTCTTAATCTCTGTTCTGATACCATCACACTGATAGCTTAAGAAGGCTACTATTTGCGCAAGTGCTTTTTGATAGAATCAAACAAATTACGGAACTGAAATACACTTTTGCTTAAAAAATAAGGAAGGCTCATGCAATGTTTTACTAACAAACTAAATGTATGGTTACAGAATTTGCTTTAAGAGCTGAATGGTTGCATTTTCTCTCGGAGGGGCTGCAAAAGGCTGGTTTTTTTGTAACAAGTACCTGTATTTCTCTGTAAGGCTGCAAAATACTATGGCAATAGTAGGAGAAGAGCAGTTAGTAGAACGAATTGGATGGGAAGAACAGTTAAAATGAGCAGGCTGATACTGTGGTCAAATGGCTGCTTTTAGTCACAAATCATTGCTTATTTTTTTCTCCCTGATGTGATTGTATAGAAACACATCTTCTTTCTCACCCCTTCTGGAAGGGGCAGAAACAGACTCATCAAGCCTCTTTGTTACCTCTAGGAGAAAATGGATTAGGTTTACATCTTCGGAATGAATCACAAGTTAATACAAGTAGTGCTTCCTACAATCTTTGTATGAGACAGGATCTTTGTATGCTACCTCTCTGCTTGTTCCTCATTCCAGAAATGTAGAGGACTTTGCATGCAAACTGCAACGCTTTGAGCAGAAATGTGTAGACCAAGACCTCTAAGATTAATATGATGATTTAAGGTCTGCAGTATTACTGTTGATCATGTCTTCTATTTGCATGTGCCATGTGAATGAAACATATTGAGGGCAAGCAATGCCTTTGCCTCTGATATTCTGTGTTTTGTGACCAGTGCTGCCAAGCTGTGAAGAGAGCTGTAAAAAAATACCATGTTTTCTATCTTTGCACAAGAATTAGTAATTGCCTAAGCTCTTCATATGAGTTGGCAAAGCTAGTGGAGATCAAATAGAATATTATTTATGTACAATATGAAATTTCAGAAATGTAATCTGTGCAAGAAAGTAGTATGCACATAAGCATGAAGTTTAATTTTCATGTGCATGAAAAACATCAGTTCAGCAGTAAATGTATTAAATAACCAATACACAAATAACCACCCAGTACATTCTGGGAAGTATCGCCCAGTTATTTATAAAAGATCTGTTAAAGTCAAGTCTTCTCATCATTAGCCTTATCAAAATCGGGTAACACAGATCGCATTGCAGGGAAGAAGAGTCAGAGCTGTTAGAGAAAAGAGTTTAATCTAATCTTATTCACTTCTGGAGTCAAGGTAAAACACTTGCCATCCCACTCTTGGCATTCCTTGCAGCTTTCAAGCCACGTGGAATCTGAGCTGAGAAAATGATAGGAGATAGTCTGGCAATCACTGCTCAGTTAAATAGTATTTATCATTAACATTTGCATGCACACTGTACCTTAGAGGATCTATAACTCTTCCTTCCCTTTCTTTGCAACTGTGGTGTGTACAGTCTTCAAAAAGCAACAATTACATAAAATAAAATAAATAAAATTTAAAAAA
>NW_010401792.1:0-5789 GCF_000710305.1 Buceros rhinoceros silvestris
CAGAGCGCGGCTGTTTCGGAAAGGTGGCGGCAGCGCAGAGGTCACCTCGTGTGAAATGCGTCCACGTCTCTGTTCTGTTGGGTTGTGTTGAAAGGGAAGGGGAGGAAAACGCCTTTTGGATCGCTTCCCTCGAAGCCCTTCTGCGATCTTTTTTATGCTGCCTGGGAGTTTCGTTCAGTCCTGTTTTAAATGACCAGAAACTCGGGTTCCTAGCATTCCGTAAAGCGAGGTGCTTTCCAAACATAGGTTTCTTAGCTGTTAACTCTTGGCAGTTCGGTTTCGATTTGTGATTGATGACTTCTTTCTCGTTTGTAATGCCTGACTATTTGAAACAACTTTTCCCCTTTTCATATTCTCTTCTCCCTAAATCCGTTATTTATTCATATATTTATTGTTATTCCGGGAGTGCTTATCTGGGATTGAACTGTCCAGGACTTACGAAATAGCCATGAGGAGGCTGGTTGGTTATGTGCAGGTAAATAAATATTAAGAATGATTGTGCAATTGACAGACATTAATCTCTGTCGTCTCAGTATTGCTTGTTCGTTATCCCCAACTCTGAATTTTGTATCTGAACCTTGGAGGTGATCAGTGGCAGAGACTTATATGGGTTTCATTTTGCTGGGTAACACCGTTTCTTTTCCCTTATCACCATGATTACAGTTTCATTACAAAGTTACACAAGGTATGAGAAGACAGCCACAGCTGCCATGGTCTTAGTGTAAAAGTTCATCTTATTGCTGCTTTCAGCACTGAAACTGAATGGGGTGGAGTCCCTGTGCTGTTTTGATTAATTAAACAAAGACTCAGAAGGCTTCAAAATTATACAAAGGAGAGAAATATGAATTAATTTCCACCGCTGTCACATAAGTCTTGCCCCATAGCCCAAGGGGCTGGTGTGGGTCCTTAGGAAAACTAGTGCTGTTTTACAAAGTCATCTACAGGTGGGTGTTTTGCTGTCTGTGAGAGAAATCCATAAATTTCTATGGCTACTGTTTGTATTAACTGTGTTAAACGTGAGGTTGGATGTTTTATAAGTTAAATTCGAACAAACAAAAAGAACAGACATGAAACTGCGGAATGAGAGAGACCCTTAATTTTCCTGTGAACCTTCTTAAGGTATTTCCAAGTTATGCACTTGGGCCAGTGTTAGGTTTTGGAGCTTTTTTAATCCATTTCCAGTTACAGGAAGATAATACTGGGCAGCATCAATAAGCAATGTAAGGGTTTGTTAAACTAGTACTGAAGAAGGCTAGTTAAAATTTATGCAGAGATCTTTTCTGTTAGGCATAAAGTCTTGATGTTGTGCAGCTGAAAACTGAAGTTACAAATTTATGTACATTGGTTCAAACTGATGATATTTTAATATATTTTTAAAAATGGGGTTCTGTGAAATGACAAAATTTGTAGGTTCATAGCTTATTAAAATACTTGATTTAAAAATGTGCCACTTGAAGAGCATTCCATTTTTAACATAGGAGTATTCACTTAGCTGGCTGTTAATCTAACAAAAATTCCACAAATGTATCGCATTCCAGCTTTACGTGCTAAAGTCTTTAAAAGCGTAGATGTGTGGAATGAAATAATTTCCACTTGGAAAGACTGTAAATAGAATTGCCAGTTAAATGCTGTCTTTAGTTTTATTTTGTTTCGGTATAACTTATCAGCAGCAACTGAATTATTTTAAAAAAAAAAGTCATGTAGGCAGCTTCTCCTGAATATTACATGCTACTACAGTCTCCTGAAGAAAATAGCTGCAGGCAACAAACCACTTGAAAGTGCGTGCTCTTGGTAGTGGGAACAATTACATTAGACTTAGTCAAATCATGAAATAATGTTAGTGCTCCAGAACATTATGAATTTTTTTTTTTATTATGTTGCTCTTTGTCACTTCTGGTTCAAATTCAGAATGATTTGAGAGTCCTCATTTGTCGTGTTCATTTGTGGTGTTACTGTCGGTTGTTTTGCTGCAGGCAGATGTTACAGGAGAGATCAGGTTTTCTGACACTTGTGTGCCAGCATAAACAGGTTCTATATTTTTACAGAATCCTTAAACACTTCGGCTGCTTATTTTCACCAAACAAATCCCCAAAAGTAAGCAAATATTTCTGCAGGGTACTTACGCTTCTTGGTCGTGTTACTGGACTGCTGTGTCTTGTCAAATGGGATGAGGTTTGGTTCAGTGTGATCTCTGCCTCCAGCATGACCATTTCTTCTCTGATTAGTTTGAAAACTTAGGAGAATGCTGTAGGTGTGAATTTCCAGAGTGGTACTGTTGGCTTCTGATGGTGAGTTTGGTTGTTGGATTGTCGGTTGGGTGGGTGGGTTTTTTCTTGGTGGTTTTTTTTTTTTATTGTCTGTGTGAGGAATTAAGAAAACATACTGGAAAAGGAATGTGTTGTGGATTATGCCTCTGTCAGCTAGATACTAGAATTTCCAGGAGCTTCATCTGCTTCAGTAATTGCCTTGTAATGGAAAGAAGTGATTGATAGCAGCCGTCAACATATCAGTTTAATATTCTTAAATAAGCTCTGCTCACTTTGTCAGTATCACTTAAAACATTCGCATTCTGAAAACTTCAGCTTCCTTGTATGAGGATCATTGACAAAGAAGAAGAGAGAATGAAGTGATAACTTAGTCCTTGGGAAACTGGGGCAAGCAGGGAGTTGGAGTTTCAGGTTGGAAAATAGGAAGCTTATGTGCAACAAATCTGTGGAGGAATGGAAAGAGCTCTTTTCCGTATGCTTCACACAAACTGAAACAGTGACATGCTGTCTTACTCCATTGGTTTAGATTCAACAGGATCCAATGTTTTAGAGCACCTCCACTTTTAAAGTCAAAGGGTAAGTTAAAATGGTAGTTCTTCATGGTTCCGTAGCTCTTCTGTTACTGGCCCTGGTGCTCTTGGTCTCCTTCTTGTCTCCTGACCCTTCTGTCCTGTTGGCTATGGACAGAGGTGAAGCTAAATGGGGCTATGGGCAGATCAAACATCCTGATTAAGGTAATGGAGTCTTTCCTGCCAGGAAGGAGTTTATAGAGTGTTGACTTGCTTGCTATAGCCTGCTCAGGTCTGGATTCTTGGAGCAAAGTCTGAGTCCATGGGTTGGTGGTGATGTGACATGGCCTTGGGTTGCCCTGTGACGTGGCCTGGGGGTTGCTTTGCTGCACCCATCGCCCCTGCACGCAGAGAATGTGGGGGGGACTGGGAGAGGTTCTGGGGGAAAAACCAGACCTGGTGGCTAGTCTGTGAAGGTAGGAGAATCTGGATTTTTCTTTTTGTTCAGGTTTTCCTTAATTTTTCTTGTGTTGCAGTTTGTGAAGTAATTTGAGGTGGTTTTTTTTGAGAGTAAATATAAAGTTTGGGAAAATTCTGAAGGTGGCCCTCATTTAGATCGCCACAGAGAAACATAGGGCTAGTGCTGACTTGTTTAGGTTGGGAAGCCTGAGGGACTGTTGTCTGACTGGCTTCTGTCTTGAGGAAGATATTTCAGTGTTCGGGTGTGAACACAAACTGTGTTTTCTTTTCTTGATCCTCAGTGCGATGGCCAGAATCACTAAGGCTAGACCAGAGCCCTAATTTTGACAGGTAATGCCACTGTAGTATTTCACAGTATACTCTATCCCATTTTACTCTGTAAGTGTTCCGCTA
Source organism: Buceros rhinoceros silvestris (assembly GCF_000710305.1). Lineage (NCBI taxonomy): Eukaryota > Metazoa > Chordata > Aves > Bucerotiformes > Bucerotidae > Buceros > Buceros rhinoceros. Next base: position 3,650 of record NW_010401792.1, read on the forward strand.
TTAAGAAAATCCCAGATCTGTGAGATCTTGGGTAGAGAAGATGGGAAAGCGGGATGTTGGTTTTTTTCCTCAACTGGTTGAATCTGAGGAGAGATCCGGCATCGAATGTTGAAGATTGATGTGGGAGAAGTTCATCCCCAAAGAGAACCCCCTTGGTCTTCCTGTGACATCTTTTCTACGCTTTACTGGCTACAGAATTGCATGGAGGAGCACAGGCACAGTCTGTTTTTGGAGTTCTTTATCCAAATTGGAGTCAGAAAGGAAGGATGTATAGGACTGCATTGTTATGCAGTTACCTCTTGTCTTACTATGACAGGAGGAAATTAAGTTAGTTGTCATGTAGGTGCTTTACCCAGGTTCACACTTTCTGTCCGTGTATGTACTTCAGTGTTGTGTATTCTGTACACTTTTCTGATTGTCTAAGTAGCTATAATGTCCTCCTCTGGAGGGCTTATTTTTATTAAAGAGTATAATTGGAAGAGTGAGTAGATATAAGAATGTTGGCATATATTTGAGGATAGATTATCTGTGATTGAGAAATTAATCGCAATATTGACTCAAACCCAAGTATCTATAGATGAGAGCCTGTGTTGGTTGGGAGTGGGTTTTTTTTGAACATGAATGTTTTATTTTCTTACAGCTCTGAATCTGATGGCTTATTAGTCCTGCCCTTGTACAACCTTTTTATGCATTTTGCTGTTCTATGCTTTTATTTCAGTAAAGGTTAGTCATTGGATTAGAGTGAGGGAATATGTGTGGCACTAGAAGTCAGTGGAAGAATACTTGTTTTCTACAGCAGTTTTTTGTTAGCACTTCTCTGTGGCTCCTAGAGAGGACAGTAGTTTTGCATCTGTTCCCATTCTTCTAGGGTTGCTAGGGTAAGCCAATGACTTTTGCTTTTATTTTGAAAAATGTCTCAAATGGTGCATGTTACCATGTAATATGTATGTCCGCAATGGTCTAGCTTGGTAAGAAGAATTACAGCTGGAGTCCAATTTCAGAGTTTTCTCTTAGCAGAGTAGTGAAAAGAAATTGAATGCACTGACATTTTGGAAAGCACAAAAAATTTCTGAAACTACTGACCGCTTTAAAAAAAAATGACAAACCTTAGGAATGTGTGTTTTGGAATTTAATCCCAACTAAATAAAATTAACTTCAAGTTGCTGCCAAGGTTTGGTGAAATGCCACTCAACTTCTGGCCAGTAAGTGAGCTCTGACAACTAACTTAACCTGCAGGCTTCCCCCCAGTTCCTCCGTTTGCCACTCGCACCCCACTCCCACTGAGTGACAGGCATCACTGACTGTGCACGCTTGTCAGTTTGATGCTTCCTGGGAAGATGTGGTGATGTAGTACCTGTAATCACATAGCAAAGAGGACTTAATGCAGTTATTTTCCTATTGCTTAATACGCGCGATTGGCATAGAAGGAGGTGGATATATCTGATTTGGAGATAATGTTGCAGTTCTTGGTTATGGCTGAATGGCATTTTTTTACTTAACAAGGGAGTTAAAACATGGGAGCCTAAGTTTTATGAATTAGTATCTTCCTTGTAGCATCTCATCTGGGGAGAAAAGATTGACTTTGTTTGCCTATAAGCTGTTTAAGGAACGTTTTTCTGTCCGTCTTGCAATTACCTGTAATTCCTTCAGGTAAAACTCCCAGTTCATCCCTTAAGAAGGATCAACTCTGGAATTTTGGACCATACCAAGTCTTAGTAAGCAGATAATATGCAAGTAATACAATTGGCTGACTTTATTTGTCAGATTGTAATCTTCCAGCAGGGAGTGTTCACTGTGAGAAGAGTTTGTGTGGAGTAGGGGTGTGAATATTGAAGATTGTATTTTTTATATGTTACTTTTATTGTCTTATTATGGGCAAGTGATTATATAGATAACTGAAGCTACTAAAAAAGCAGTGTATGTAGTAAATATCAGTAAAACAGTTTGACAGTTCATGTAGTGTGCATTTTAGCTGTCTAGTTTTTAATTTGAAGGTGATTTTATGATGCGAGTCCTGGAAGAGATACTTTTTTACAGTTGGGATATAGTGACCAACTAATTAAATTTGAGTAGTAAGGTTGTACATTCTGACCACTGGCAATATTTTTCATTTCACTTTTGATCTTCTTAGAAACAGAGA
>NW_010401792.1:5914-23357 GCF_000710305.1 Buceros rhinoceros silvestris
TGAGGGAGAAAAGGGGAAACTTGACAGACTCTTTTTTGTGTTCTTTTTTTTTTTTTTTTTCCTTCCCACAAAACAAGAATGACCAGTTGCTGCAGTCCACATGTGGTTGTGCGGTACTTGTGGCAGAGATAGGAATTGGAATCTATGTGGACTATTGTATCTTGATTTAAAGTACAATTTAAATATAGTTGAAGAGGAAGGACTGTGATATTCATAAATCATGATTAATAATATAAGTATTTAAAAAATGTTGTTGTCTTCTATTTTGAGATGGAAGCTATAGTCTTACAGCAGGGTTCCAGTTTGGTGTGCTGCTGTACACTTCTGTTTTTATTGATGTTTTATGTACATGTTTGAAACCCGCATCCAAATTTTTTTTTTAACTCCACGTAAGATAAAGCTTTGCATCGTGAATGGGCAGTTGCTTCCTAAATGCAATGCCACAATGAAAAAATTACTTTGTGTTCTAAGTCACAGAATTGTATAGGAGGAAAAGGTCCTCTGGAGTCTAGTCCAAACTCTAGCTTAAAGCTTGTTCAGTTAGACCAGATTGCTCAGGAATTTTTCCAGTCAAGGTTTGACTTTGGAAAATCAGAGGATTTTCCACAATGTTTCTGGCAACCTATTATGCTGTTCTTATTGGAAGATCTCTTTTTATTTCTGCTCTTAAAGTGATCTTAAGTTCCTGTGAAGATTCATCCCCTTCCACCCCCCAGTATATGTTTGGAAAGTATTCCTTGATGATGGAGATTTGGGAAGCTAATGACCTGGTTTAGAGCTGATAGTGGTTTTTATTGGGAATTATTGAAAAAGAGAGAGGTGGATAAATGGCTACTGAGTGACTTTTTGGTGCCTGCTTTATTCTTCCCTCTGTTGGCATTTACTAGCTTCATTCTTCTGCTGTCCACGCTGAAGTTTCATTACTGTGTCTGTGACAAGGTCTTGCAAGTAAAACTTCCTTTACTAAGCACTTACCTGTTTACTCAAGTGTCATTCTTACGTGAGCAAAATGATTCTTATTGCAGTTTTCATATTTAAGCAGTGATATTTTTATTCTTTCTCATAAGTATTATTTCTAGAAAGCTACAGTTCATTTGAAACTATGGTAACCAGAAAGGAAAGCTATGCAAGTATCTCTCTTGCATCTGTGGTATAGGTCTGTCGTTACTTGCATAATAAATAATTGGCCAAAAAAAGGTGAAACTGGCTTTTGGATATTGATTTACCAAACATAGAAATTATATTAAGGCAAATACTAAAATGATAATGGGAAAATGTTAGTGGGTTTTTTGCATGTGCTGCTGGATTACATTTTTGTCTTCAATATTCCATGTTTAAGCTGCTCTTGTTTTATTAAATGGGCTTCCATTTGACTTAATTTTGATAAGCTGTGTTTTCAAAACTGATGTATTTATGTTGTTTAATTTTAAAAATGTTTATGAATTAAAAAGTATTGCTGATGTAGCAATGTGTGTATGCTATATTATGACTTTATTGTGAAATAAAACAGATTTTGTAAACTAGAAAACCTGTAGCTTGGCAGTTGAAAAATAATAATAAAAAAATCAGCCTTCAGGCATTTTATTTCTCTTGCAGCATTGCATTGTCTTTCTGGTTGTACTGCTCAGTTTCTGTTTGGCAGTGCAATGGTTTTATGAAAGTTGTGTACTTAGAGGAGAGTGTATTTGTGCCTCAGAGCAGTAGTGGCTGGTGAGCAAAAATTTTCAAAGGTGGTAAGACATCAGTATGGTATAAAAATGTCAAAAACATTTTTAGAAACTTGCACTTCAATAACACTGTGGATAGAAGAAAATACAGCAAGTCATCCTCTTCATTTACAGTAGGTCAGACATTAAGGGTCTTTATATTCACCCCCAAATACAGTAACAATCTCTGTAAAATTGAATTTTCAAGTTTTTTCTTTTTGTGCTGAGGGGGTATAAACTGTGAAGAGTACCTTGCATTCAAACCTGGTTAGAGAAGTTTTGTTTACAGAGAGGATTTATGCATTTTTGCATAATCCTACGAATGGTCTCCTGCTGTTGTGTGCTACTTTTCTACCTGATCTTACCCTTAAAAATCATTTGGGCGATATGCCAGTTCCAAAAGTAGTCTCCTAATCTTTGTGGTGATCTCTGATTTATCTTTTTTGGGGTTGGTTTTTTTTTTAATGTTACCCAGTCTGTCATAGATCAGTTAGAGCTCTGCAAGGAAATTTAGGACTGCTGTTGATTTGCATTAATTTATGCAGGCAGGAAGATCATGTACATTTTTCTTTCGTTTCAGTCTATGTGCTGGTTAGAAGTTGTGCGGGTGTTACTGGAAAGAGACTGAAGGGGTAAAGAGAAGATTCAGGAACGGTTATAGAACAGTTTCCTCCCCTCAAGACTTTTTTTCCAGCCTTGGCGTGGTTAATCAGATGCTGTTGTCAAAAGCCTGCTAGGCCTCCTCCTTCAGCTGGATGCTTACCAGCCTGTTGTGGTTAGATCTGATTATGAGCCTTTGCACTCTCTAGTTTTCTGTGGTTTATGGAAGCTGCAGTGCCAGTTCTATATGTGAGGTCTGTCTTCGGCCTTTTTACAGTGTGTGGACCATCCTGTGCTGTGACCTTAAGTGCCATTCCTCCCAACTCATCTCCCTCCAAGCCTCTAAGTGTTTTGAGGGAAGCTGAGGCTATAGATCTCATCTCCAGGAATACCTGGTAATTAAACTATACATACCTTTTTTGATAGAATAAAATATTAATATTGTCTTTCAGAGATAGTGAGAAATGGACCAAATAATGCATGAACACATCGCCTGCCTCTCTTCTCTACCTCACTTTAGGGTCACTTCAGAGCATTTTTGTTCTGTTATGGGAAGAACTTGCAGAGGGGTTTTTTTGGGTGGTAGTTTTTTTTGTGTTTTGGTTTTTTTTACAATGTGGAATTCTCTTGATTTTTTTTTTGACTAAGATGATGCTGGCTTTCTTTTTTAGGGATTGCGAAGAGCTTTAGTGTTGATTGATCAGAAACTATTGCATAGCGATTTGTTGCCTAATTCATCACCATTTTAGACTTTAGATCTGGAGAAACTAGTCTCCTACAGGCAGAAGCTATGATTTGTTGAAAATAAGCCTCTATGTGAATAATCAAACTGATAGTTGCACTGTAGGCTGTGATTTTTGCTTTGTGAAGTTGTAGTCTGGGGAGAAATATGAGACAATGGGAAAGCCACGTGTATATGATTTTTGGAGTTTTGTAGATTATTTTAGGTTGTACAGAGGATTATAGAAATTCAGGTTGTTCAGTAACCGTTTATGTAAGCCATGTTGAAACAGCAGTTCCTTTTTTGGTGTTGAATTTATAGAGGGCAGTGAGCATGGCTAGTAGGTATTGCTTCTCTCCAGTTTCGCAGGTGATCCTTAGAAGGACTGTTGTGAATATAGCTGCAATTGCCTGAGCGCGCTCAGTTTCTCCTAACTGCTGTTGAAACGTTTCTGTGGGACTTCCCTGCTTGGAGGCATGCCAGAATGAGTGTGTGGGAAGACTTAATACTTGCTACTTACATAGCATTTTGTATGTTCAAAGTCTTCTGCAAATATTAACTAATCTTTATTTAACATTTGAGCCCAATTTCTGTCAGTATAAATCAGTAACAGCCAGTTATGACCCCTACTTTTTTGACGGCAAAAGACTGAAATGCTGTAACTAGTGTAGTTAAGAATAATCTTTATCATCTTATTAACATACCATTTTTGTCACTCTACCCTTCTGGCTTAGTGTGATGTAGAAAAAAGTTATGAATAGAATATAGTACTACTCTACAGGAGGTCTGTGTGTTGTAGGATGCTGACTGCTGGAAAGAATGGCATTTCGTTCATTTTGTGTGTGGTATTTCAAGATTTTCTGTGCTAGTTTTTGTTTCTGTTATATTAAGGTTTTATTTCTTTCCCGTCTGGGGAGCCATAGCATATTTATAATAAGTAACACTGTGAGAATAATGTTCATTCTGAGCTTGCTTGTTAAGAACTGCCTGTCATTCATCTTAAAATGTAGTCTTAAATTGAAAATTATTTTAATTATTTGCTGTAATACCTGTATTAAAATAAAGTTTTCGTATCTGTGTTCTGGCGTTGTAACTGGTGGTTTTCAGTTAACTGATACTTATTAAATAAAACTGATATGGCAAATTCATTAAGCTGTTAGTGTTTTGATTACAGTAAGGTTCTCACAACAAAACCAAAGTAGCTGGGTACATTTTTACTGGGATCCCATACTTTACTTTGAAAATTGCTGTTATGTTGGTTTTTGTCTCTGCTGTTGATGAGCTGTAAATGCGTAGTCTGTTGTAACGAAGTATTTTGCTGAAGCAGTGTCTGAAAAATCAACATACGCATTTAAAACAAACAGATTTATAATTCATAAAAGTGCCCCTTTTGAGTAGCAGTTCTTATAGAAAGTTAGGTAGTTGTATGGTTTACCTTGTATTACCCCAGTTTTCTACTGCTTTGTTTTCTTCTGAAGAGACTGTAAAGTATTACTCTCTTCAGGTAGTTTACAACTGTAGTATGCATGAATTTATAAATGTGTGTCTTTGCAGATCGGAGTGGATATGTTTTCATGCTAAGCATCCGTTTAAAGAGTGGCTTCAGCAGTTCTGGCTTAAGCTTCAAGATTTTGTCATTCCAGCTTTTCCTTAGGGAGTTACACAGGAAAATTTTCCAGAACAGGTCTATACAGTAAACTACGTGCAGTGTGGGCTAATAGGAAGAAATACTGCGATGAGGATCATCCTAGTACAGGAGAGTACTGTGCTAAACAGCTCTCTCGTTAGGAAGAAATACTGCGATGAGGATCATCCTAGTACAGGAGAGTACTGTGCTAAACAGCTCTCTCGTTAGGAAGAAATACTGCGATGAGGATCATCCTAGTACAGGAGAGTACTGTGCTAAACAGCTCTCTCGTTTTCTGCACCAGAACCTGCCTGGATACTCTTCTGTGGTGTGTTGCACCTTGAAGACACTTACAGAACACTTAAGAAAAATGAAGTGGTGGAGAGGGCATATTGGTCTTAAACTTTAAGCAAAGTTCTCTCTCAACTCTCTGCTAAATTAACGTTAAAAAAAATGGATCTGACAGTAATATATAGTCTCTGGAAATACATATTTTGCAAAATTTTGAGAATAACATTCTGTTAGTCTGTAAGCAAGTTTGAATTGTGACACATTAAAAGCTGACTAAATTTCAGAGAGAAAAGGTTTATAGAAGGTGGTCTGATCTTCCTGTTATGTTTCATCTTTGACCAAACAGTTCAGCAATTTTAGATGGGTTGTTAAGTATTAATTTGATGTCGAGTTTTAATTAATGAGGGTTTTTTTTGTTTGTTGTGCAGTTCAGTAGCTTTAGAAATTAAATGGCTCTGGCCTTCACTAAGTGTCCAAAATGTGGCTAGCTTTTTCAGAGAAGTTAAAAATTAATAATGGGCATAAGTATCCCATATGCAGGCCTAGTACTGTTCTAAGAATTCTTCTGTCTTACTTAAAATGGAGTAAAACCATATTTCTGTTTAGATTCTCATCTGACAAAATGTTAGTCAAAATGACTTGGGTATGAATACTGCAGAAAATTTTTTTCCTATTCGTTTTTTGGTAATAGTATGAATTTTAGAAGCTATACACATCGGTGAAGAAAATAATTAGAAATAGAATTAGTTCTCATTACTTTTACAGTATTAAACTACTCTAGAGGTGAGTGCTGCCTGTGATTGAATAAAGCTGGTCCTGGCTTTATAGAGTAATGGCAGATTCTGATCCTGTCTGATATGCTGAAGGAACACTGTAATAGTATTGGATAGTACAACCTAAATGAGACCCCTCTTGGCTGTACTTGGTAAAATGAGCTAGTGGTTCTTTGTTCTGCAGGGATGTAACATCTTTCAGTTTCTGTTGCATCTCTGCTGCTTTCTTTGCCATTTTATAGGGTTTAGGCAAAGGTGGTCAACTATTGGCTTGTCCGAACATGTATTTGGACACCACAAAAGAGTTACGGATTTTTGTTATTGCTGCACTAAGCAAGCATCATGGTGCTGCAGCCAGAGAGGGTAAGCTAGGTAAACTAGCTAGTGTATAGCAACTTCTAAAGCCGTTGTAGCCTACCAAAACAGTATGGATATCTCTTTTTTTCCCTTTGACATCATTTGACAGTCTATCATGTCTGCTGTAGTGTCTCACTGATTTTGAAAAGAGCTGTTCTCTTACTCCAGTCACAGGACTCTTTTGTCGAGCCAGCTCAACTTACTAAACTGCTGGAGAGCTAATTCATTCAAAAAGAAATTAATAGATTGTTGCTCAACAAAGGGTCTGACAAGTGCCCTTGACTGTGAGATATGGCCAGAAGTAAATGCAGGGAGAAGGAGGCAGTGGGACTTTTTCTTTCACTACTAGCAGCCCATCTGTTTTGTTTTATTGCTAAACTACTATGGTTATTGTTTGTAGTTTCATACATTATTTATCAAAAAAGTGGATAGCTGTAGTTAATGGGATCTGTTCAAATTGGTATAAAATGTGCTCTCAGTTGATAATTGAAAGGAATACTGGAAGAATAATGGAAATTACTAGTACTTGGCCAAGTTGTTGCCATTGAACATGTTCCAACCAAATGATGGTTGGAGAAGGTTTATAAAAGGCAAAGATTGTGAAATAGGGATGTTAAGTGAAGCTAGTGGAAGTGCTTAAGTTTTAAAAATGGGTTTTGTATAATGTATATGTAATGCATTTTATATTCTAATTTTTCAATAATAACAGCATGTCTGCTGGAGAGCATGATGGTTTTAAATATACTTAATTTTTAGGTTTTGGTAGTTTCTGTGCAGAGGACTTAACGATGACATTTGGAGTTGAAGGGTATGTGTTGCAGGTTGTATGTACGTTGGGACTTACATATCACAGTATAGTAGAGTGTTATAAATCTGGGGTATCTGTGTTCTCAGACTGCTAAAATTTTACCATGCTGTTACAACTATTTAAGTGGTTCTCAGGAGCCTCTAATCTGGGAATAGACTATACTCCAAATAAAATGGAGGAAGATCCTGCAGTTTATTCAGGGAGCACGCAGATGACTGAGTTAATGTTAGACATGTCAAACAGTATAAGCTGCATATTGCTGTAAAAATACTGCTGTTTCGGGCATCATACAAAAGCTTAACTATTGCAGTTGTCATGATCAGAAGCAGTGTCTTGTAGCAAATCAGAACAGTTAATATCATTTTCTGGTAATAAGCAATGAGCAAAAAATGTTATTGGCATGCAAAAAGTTTCTTGAAAAATGTATTTCACCGGTGTTACTAGATCCTCCATTTTTGAGAAAGCAATGCTAAGGAATCACTTTGTGTAGATACACATGGAGTGAGATCAAAAGGAGAGGAAAAGAAGATGTTTAGTTTGAGAGAAATATAAGTTACCAAGAAACAGAATTGTTAAAAATGGAAAGAAAATACTTGTGTAGAGTATTTTAATGATTTAGTATAATGATAAATCAGCATTGAAGGAAATGCAAGCTTAAGGCAGTAAGGAGTGTCTTGAAGTAAAACGTAGTAGGTGATGTTTGGTAACATGATTGGAAGTACTAGTTTGCGTTGCTGTTGGGTAGATGCTACGGTATTTTGGTTCATTATAGTTTATATTGGTTTTACTGGACAAAAAGTTTTTATCTTTACTTGCGGAGATACTTTGTTGTGCTGTGTAAGTTAGAGTTGGTTTATTTTTTAAAAGACTGTTGTATTTTAACTGTAATACCTTAGAATAACAGTGGTGTTTGAAGCTATGCGTCTGTGCCGCCTTCTGCATCTTCTCCACCCCCTCCACCACCTTTCCCCTATTTTTGGTGTCGTCCGCCCCCCCAGTATCGTTTAGTGCTTTCTTTAAAAGAAAGCACTAAATTCAAGCAGTGTTTGCCAAAGTAAGGGCTTTCATTGTCTGTAATACTGGTTTTAGTATTGTTGTTATACTTTATAAAATATATTATTTTGGTGCCTATTCTTTGTGAAACAGGGCTGGCGGCACTCTCCCTGTCAATGAATCAAAAATGCCGCAGCCAAACGTTAGGAAGGTGCTAACTTATTCTGCTTATTTGTAAAATCAACCTTCAATTCTCAAGCAGGTCTAAGGATGAATCACACATCTTCTGTCCAGTGCAGATCTGGCATTATGTGCTTGTGCACAATTATTAGAAATGTAGTCGTGTGCCTCACACAGTGGTACTACTTGTACAATGAGGTGCTGTGTTGTCCAAGTACTAACAGTAGTGGTATCGCTGTCACAGGACTCTGGCAGTGTACTTCTGTGTGCTGTGGGTGCAGGAGGCCCATGTTTATGCAGAAACTGGAAGATGGTGTGATTTAAGTATCATGCTGCAGTTTTTGACTGTCCTGTAAATTAGATCTTGCTGTGCCTAGACTCTTCCTCTGGTGACTTCATTTTGGAATAAGATGGTTATTTATTCTGAGAATGCCGTAGAGTTACTTAGACTAGACTGGGTTATTCTTCCCCTGGGCGCTGTTCCTTGTGGTCTGTGTGTGATGACAGTATGGGTGGATATACCTGTTGATGTGCATTATCTACCTGTATTCCTTTATGGGGAACAAAGTGAAATTCCTAAGTTTAATTATTGCCAAAGTTTCTAATAACTGTGAATTATTACTAGAATATTAAACTTCTCTTCATTGAGAGCCTAATTAAAATAAAGGCACAAGATACTGCAGAACTACTGTACTGCAGAATTAGTCAGTACTATTAATTTTGCTTAATAAAGACTAAATTGCACGGTGGGTAAATACTGTCCATTTTGTAATGGCTGAGTATTAATCTTCTTGCTCTAATTTAGTAGCCGTTACCTTCCTGAAGTACTTCTTTATCTCTATCATTTTCATTTGTTTCCTTCTCCCTCATTCCTGCCCCCACATATTTAGATTTATGAATAGCATCTGTCTTTGACACTGTTAACTCCTCTGTCTCTTGGAATTCTCTGAAAGATGTGGTAGTGCTGCCCTATTTAATTGCATTAAAGAGAAAATAAATCTTTTTCTTGCATCGATGTTTGCTAATTCTTCTTGTGAGGTAAACGGTCTTTAGCGTAGCAAGTAGAAGCAGGGGAGTTGTCAGTAATGGAGATGTAGGCTAATGGGTCCACATTAACAACTACTGCTGATGCGGCATAGAAAGCTCCATCAGGACCTTTTAAAAAAACCTGCTAAAGAAAGCCAAGGGGACATGCCAATTTTTAAGGATCCATTCGTATCTATGGAATTAGACTTGATGATCACTTAGTACTGGTTAGGGCAAAAGGCTGGAAAGGAGGAAATATTTTCCCTGTTTTTCTCTCATTTGCTATGTTTTGGTTAGATGTGCAGTTTCCTGTGCAGTATTTTTCTTTCTCTGTTTTTGAAATACATTGTTAGACCTTTATAGACTTCCCTACGCCTTGAGATGTGAAGGCCCAAAATGAGCTTGGTCATCAATTCAAGTTCACAAAGCAGTTTTGGGGCAAAAATTTTGTGTTGCTCTTGTATGTGTTGATAGGGAGGATAAAAACCAAGCATTTTCTCCAAATGTCAAGCATTTTCTCATGTATACAAATCTGTGAAAGGTTTGTCTGGAAATTAATATATTTAAGTATTTACTGGCTCTCTTAAAACAATGCTTTTCATGAGTGATTTGATGTCTGTATTAAAAATACTCAAATATCACTGTTTCCTGTGAAAGAGGGGAGTTTTGGTAATTATGGCTTAACAAATATTTTCAATAGTAAGTTTGCTTTGCTCATGACAAATTGCACATGCTTCCCATCTGGTGATTGAGAGGACTAGAATATGCTGTATTGTTGGTTTGATTTTTTTTTTTTTTAATGGCTTTTAACTGCTCAGGTTACCACAAGTCATGTGGTCTTTTACTTTTTTCCCCTCTGTCACTAGCAGTGTGGGGTGATTGTTACCTGCCTGTGCATAGCTGGTATTGATGCTGATTTAATCAACCATAAGCAGTTTCTAGAGAACATCTTGAAGACATATTGTTTCCTTGGGGATTTATTGCATTTGCAACATCACACCTCTGATCCTGCTGCTTACAGAATATGATTATCAGCCATTAGTACTGAATACTTAAACATGGTCACTACACTGTTTCCCTTCTTGTTTGTGATTCTGTTCTGCTCGTTATTAAGGATATCTCTCTCTCTCGAGTGTTTAGGTTGTGTTGGCTCCTTTCATGTGCTGTGGTTTTTTGTTTTTTCTGTACTCATCATTCCAGTATAGTAATTCCCCTTTAGTCTTGAGTGCTCCAGAAAAACAGAAAAATCTCATTAAGAATTTTTGAGGTTTGCCTTCATGTGGCTTAGGTGAGAACTGTTAACAAGTAGCATGTCACGTTGTGTGTTAGAGGCTGTGTGATACATGAGGACGTCAAATGGTATTTCAACCCCCTATTGTCGTACTTCATTTGCATTCTACTACTGTGCTGGAGATGGACAAGTTTTAAACCATTGCTGCTTGTATGAAATGAGACTGTGATTTACATAACAGACTAAATATTATTTATTTTTACATTTTAGTGTAACTTCTGTGAATGGTTAGGGGTAGTTTATCATCATAGTGTGTGAACCTTGATGTGTTAATTGGTGAGAGATTTGCTTTCAATAGGCAGCCAGGGCACCGCTTTGTCTTCTCTCTCTTGACAAATGCTAGCTTCCATTTTGAACAAGAATATTGTTTTGGTGAAGAGGAGCCATTTAATGGCATAATTTCATGCTAGTGCTTGAGGGTTGTAGGAATCGCAGTCTAGCAAATACTTGGAGATTTCTTGAGCTGGAAATTGCTGCTTGTGTTGTCCAGGGAGCCACCTCACATGTGAAGTGAATTGTTTGATGAGTACTTCACTTTCTTCAGAGTTATTGGAGGAAGTGAAAATATTTTGGTATCTGCATCTGGAAATAATGCTGGACAAATATTTCTCTCTCTGCAAAATGATCTTTTCCCCTCTATTTAAACTTAAGGAAATTGATTTTTGGGGAAGTTAGGCGATGATACGTTGATATCATTAAAATTCTTAACTTATAGTTTTTCACCTATCAGAATAAAAATAACTTAAATTTTCTTTCTAATGTGTTCTTTTGGGGTGTTTGAGGTGTCTAACTGTGATTGCAGTTCTAATACATATTCTCAGTTGGGCTGTAATACAGAATTAACTATAGAAGTACTGTAATGTAAGGAATGATAAACCCTTTGTTACTTCCAGTCTGTACTCATCATGTAGTTAATAGCATCATTACATGGGCTGTTAGAGAATGGCATACAACTATTTTTCTTGGGAAGAGGAGGTCAGTGTTTGTATATGCTGCAGAGGAACCTGATGGCATTCTGTAAGGCCTGAACTGGTAAGGGGTCCTTTGTGGAATGGCTTTTCTGTAGTCAGCATAAAACAGCAGAGTTATTATTTCCTTACCTGTGTCACAGGTGTTACAAGATTTATGCAGTTATTTGTGAGAAAGCTGCATGAACAACAGTTTTGGTGGAGTACTTACTAGTTCTCTGTATCACTACTTACGAGGGTGAAAAGGCTTCTGTAGAGTTTGTCACTGGTGGCATGTGTTTACTGTATGTAAATGCACTGCTAAGACTTGATATAAATTTTTTAACACTTACTGTGCTTGCTTATTGTTATTAATACACGTGGATCTTAATTGGAGTAAATTCCCTGGGAGACCTGCACAGAGTTCTGTAAATTGAGTGATATCTCAGGTTCTTGCTAAAGCTTTTTTAATTTCTCAGTAGGTGTTTGTGTTTTGTTACTCTGTTTTGCCAGCTGTGACTTTACTTCAGACCTTCAAATGCTCTAGGTGTGTTCTTAGACCTTCCCCTACCATGTAAGTTCGGTTCACAAGTAGTTAATTACTCCTTCTGTGGTCCATCATCAGTCTTTTCTGACCTTTTTAAAGGTTCAGTGTGCTGCCTGGCTCCTTCGCTGCTGGTCTGCTGTTCTTACGTTTGTTCATTCTCTGCAACTAGGACTTGTAGAGATGGAATTTTAATAGTTTGTGGCCTAGCAAGTGTACCTTGCTATGATCACCTGCAAGAAGTGCTTGCATACCTTTCTGGGTTGTTTTCTTTTGCCTTGTTTTCTTAGTGGGCTGTGTAATACACCAGATTCTGCGGTTCGACAGTAGTTTTTACGTTTAGCATATAAAGTCTTTAAGTTAATTCACATAGTAATAAAATTTATGTTTTGTAATTAATTTTTTGGCACGTGTGTGTTTCACAGTAATGAATTGGTAGCAGTTCCTAAAATGTCTGACTGCCTAGAGAATTGCAGGCAAGTTGGCATTTAAAAATGTTTCTCACAACTGAAAGAAGTGGGCTGCTTTATATTAACCCATCTTTTTCAGAAAAAGTTCCCGAACTTCCAACTGAACTGTATCTATATGTAAAACATACATGTTTTTCTCTTGACCTCTGAATTTAATGGGTGATTACTTTCCCTTATTCTCAAAAACACCCTGGAATTAAAAATAATATGCTAAGCGTGGAGGTAATAATTGTCTTTCTTTAAAAAGCAAAACAAAAAACCCAAAGAAAAGACATGGCATTACCACTGTATTGTCTCTTCAACTCTTAACAGCAGTTGAAAACAGTGGCTCTGATTGCAGGTTCATTTTAGGCTGCTTGCAAGACTAAATTCATAGCATTTAATGATCTAGGATTTTCATACCCTAGGGCAAGATTATAGTAAGTGGAGGTCAAGCTGAACAACCGCCAGACCTAATTTGCACTCGGATAAAAATGTTCCTGTCTAACAATTAGATTGAATATTATTACCTCTTTCCCTAACTTTTGATAAAATTTGGTTTATGATGTTTCCAGACCAAGACAGTCTGATGCCAGTAAAGCATCCTCTGAATGGAATATTAGTATCACCTTTGCGCTGGTGAAATTGCACAGGATCAGCCATACAGAATAGTGGCCCCTAGTATGCTTGTTATAGAGGGGATAGAAGACTTACTTGCAATAGAATGTGTTATTAATATGTAAACTTTTCTTAATATCATGTCCACAGAAAACTGCAGTCAGTGATGCTGAAACAGGGAAGAAAAAGTCTTGGAAAGATGTAACATTCGATTATTTACATTTGAGTCTTCCAAGACAGATGTGATGTTTTTCGGTAGGGTTCTTATGGTTGTTTCTTCAGCTGATTTATTAGTAACCTGTGTTGTTACCTACGTAATAGATGATGACTGAAGTAATGAGAGGTTTCTTGTATAGCCTAGATGAGGAATTAAACCTTACTCTGAAACATGAAATGGTTACACTTAGTTGTATGTGGGCAAACAAAGATGGTAAATATATTTCTGTCAAAGCGTTTTGTTACTGTAACTAAACATTCTGTGTGGCTATTCTGTCAGGTGATGTTAACTTCCATTGCGTGTCTGCATAGACACTTCATTTAAATCTTAGAATATCTGGAGTGCCGACCTATTGGAAACAAGATACTAGTAATCCTGATTAGGGGTACAACAGCATGAGAATTCTATACTGCTGACTTACTACAAGAACAATTCTAAACATTAAGTAGCTTTTTGAGTAAGCAGAACACGAAGTTGGCAGTTTGCATTAGTAGTGTAAAGAGATAAATATAACATAGCTGATTGCTGACCCAGTGTTCTTACGAAATCAGGGCCTGGGGCATTAAAATAATGACTTGAAAAAATTGCTACTTGATACGTAAGTATACTAGGTTATTTCTTGTATAAAGGTGTTTTACATGTGCATGAATCCTAATCTAGTTACTTAATTTTTAGTCTCTTCCCTTTGCCCACAATGAATAGCCTTGTGATGACAAACTGTATGTAATTGGTTTTTAGTTTTTATTTTTAAGTAGACCTTCGTTTCAGGAGCTGCGAACTTGCTGTAATGATTTTGCAGAATCTTAGCAGGTGAAAAATGTCTTATTTGCAATTAGATGTTATAATTTGATGATTTGCAAGTGGTGATCACAAACTATTGGTAAAAAAATTTACAAGAACAAAATCTCTTAGTCATAAGTAAGAGCAGAGTCTGCTGAGTTCAACACAGGAGTAATAAATAATTATGTATGTGATGGCTGATAAATAATTATGTGGGTAAAGTCAAAGAAACACAGCCCTTGAATGTGAGCAGCTAGGACAACTGCATGACTTAACATGGAGAATTCAACTAGATATAATTTTGTTTCATAAATTTAAATATGTGAGAAAGTATATTGACTTATTTCAGCATTGCATCGTTGTACGATGTAAAATGGAGTCGAAAGATCAAAGGATTCTGGAAGAGGTATTGCCTATTTTGAATAATCCCTCTTCTGTCCAGCTGTTTAAAATAGTTGGAATTATTTACTGAGAAAAGTCAGAGAAACTGAAGTAGGGCTGAAGAAGCCCTGTGTATGTAGCAGAATGCCGTGTCTTGAATTACTGAGTTACCCATATCTGATCTGAGTGTGGGCAGGTGGGGCATATGTATTTGGTACAAAACAGAGGAAGAGAAACCTGGGCTAGGAGTAGGAATGCAGTTAATTATGAAACCACAGCAATTGTTGGGGAGGACGTGGTGGCAGACACGGCACTTGCAATTCTTGTTTTAATAATTAGAGGTTATTTCAAACAGATAAATATGATCATCAACTGACAACCACAGTAAGATGATACAATTCAAATAACAAAAGTTGAAACTGTAGTGACTGAAATTCCATTTCCATGGAATTGTTGGACAACTATAGAATTTTATAGCTGTCCTCTGGTGAATTCTACTGTGGCAGCTGAGGTTTCCATCCTTTCGTTGGAGGTTACCACCCATGTAACGAAAGTCAGCAAAATGGGATTTACGGTTCAGAATATTAGCTTTAATTGTCAGTGAAGATGGGCTGTCATTAATAGATCTGATTGGAAAGCAGAGCGTGTGAAACGTG
This sequence comes from Buceros rhinoceros silvestris, assembly GCF_000710305.1. Taxonomy (NCBI): domain Eukaryota; kingdom Metazoa; phylum Chordata; class Aves; order Bucerotiformes; family Bucerotidae; genus Buceros; species Buceros rhinoceros. The sequence goes on from NW_010401792.1 coordinate 20,880, forward strand.
AAAGCTTGTTCTCTTCGGTGTGTTCCCCCCAATGGAATGATAATATTTGATCTAGGTAGTCTTTCTCTGCTGAGCAGCAGCCTGTTCAGAGTCCTAGGAAAGGGTTGCTCAGCAGTAAATTCATCTGAATTTGCCACAGAAAATCACAAGTATTGAACTCTGTATGAATAAAAATATGGCTTCTGTAAATAGTCAACACCCGAAAGTTATTTTATATTTTATACATACTTACCAACTAACTTCTAGCAGAGAAAAAATGGGACCTGGTATGTCTCTATTACAGGAACTAGTAAACTATGATGACTGAAAGGAACTTCTTTCTGTCCGTAAGATATGTTAAAAACAGCTTGGATATTTTCCTTATGCCCAAGATTGCATTTTTGTCTCAGCTGCAAGGAAGAAAGAGGGGAAAAAAAAGCCAGCATTTGGCATGTGAGACTTACTTCATCTGCTGGAGGTGAGGGTATTAGTAAGCAGTGAGTACCTCAGAGTCCTAGAAATGTGCGGTGAGTTTCTTGCTGTTCCAAGAGTATGGGGCAGTTCTCTGAATTCAGCTAACCGGTGCTGTAGGGTACACCCGGTTCCAGACTGCCTCTCTTGGAGTGGGGGAAGGGGGAAGAGTCATAGCACATGTAGCTTGTTTAAGAGACATCTGGCACTACTGCTCCTTTTTTCTTTTTTTTTTCTTTTAAAAATACAGGAAAAAGCAGATGAAGGTAACTACCTTATCTCAACAGCTTCTACTGTGTTGCTAAGCTAATGAATTGTAGTTTAAAAATTATTTTTTATATATTGAATGTGGCTCAAGTAAAATTTTTACTACAGATTGTGATACTTGCATAATGCAACCAGTAAATTTTTAGCAATATAGATTTACCTGTAGACTATAGCTGCCTTTTGAAGGACAGAGGCTACTAGCTTTATTTATGTGATGGATCTACCCAAAAACAAACATGTGCAGGTACAGTTAAATATTTTTTCTTTTTAGATTAAATGAGAAATGTAAGGTTTAATTTTGGATGATTTACCATGCTGTACATTTCATATTTTAGATCTGTGTGGAATGGATGTTTCCGTATCCCTATGGTGCCTAATGCACAGTATTTGAGACTTGGAAAGGAAGATGATTTCCAAAGGACAAGGCTCTAACCTTTGCTTCAGGACATTTTATACACATCAAGAGTTTCTCAGTATTTGTCAGCTTAGTAAAATGAGTTTTGGTTTTGAAGAAAAAGTATCAAAACCAATTTTTTTTTAACGTTAGCTCTCATAAAACAGGCATAGTATGCTGTGGCTCTCCCAGCTGGTGAAATTTGTTACCTGCCACAAGTAAGCAATTAGAGTTGAAAGAACTTCCTGATTTGAATAATGCCAATATTTCTGCAGCACTCCTAGGACATATCCAAGCCACCGTGCTGCGTTCCTCTGGATGTTTAATGAACGTCAATAGCTAGCTCTAGCTCTCCACAGATGAAGCTTCAGCACCGGTCATCTCTCCCACAAAATTGTTTTAAGAGGGCTCTGTTTTAGCATGAATAAAGAAAGAGAGGATGATTTTTAAATCGTGTCGGGGAAAGCCATGCATGTCACAACTGCTGTTTCATATAAAATTAGTATTCAGTGCTGCAGATCCCTGAACAAACTAATTGGGATTTTAGCCCAAATGTTATGAGGGAGAACAAGAACAAACTGTTGGGTATTAAAAGAATCTTTAAGTTAGGTCTGAGGATGTATGGAGTGCAGATGTTCTGAGGTTGGCAGAATTGCAGAGATAACATTTTAATGAAAGATAACAAGGTTTTCATATTTATTTCTTCTGTTTTAGAGAGAAAGCCAACCTTTGCATACATGAGTAGTTGCTTCGATTTTATTTGTAAGGATGATTGTTTTGATTGATTGTTGAAAGAGCCATAATCCAATTATGAAAGGCTTAGGTTTTAGCTGTCATACTGCTTCCTGGGGATGTGGCACAATATTTATTCCTTTTTTCTTAAATTTCTTTTCCTTTCTGATGGCAGAGATTTTAATTTGAGCCAGGGAAAGATGGACGAATGCTTTTGACTGTTTACACAAGCACCAAGTTAGTGGCAGTTTTTGGAGCTTCACTATAAATAGGGTTTTATACTGCTGTTGTGAGACTGATGACAGTAGTTCCCGCACTGAGCGGGTGACAGGAGGATGCGCTGCGTCGGGGTGCAGAGCGGCTGCAGTCCTGCAGGTGGCCCCTGGGGAACCCCAGAGCGTGATGCTCTTGCAGTAGTCCAGGACTGTTGCCAAAACACCCGGGCTGGTGCAGGAGGAGGAAGCAGGATGGAATGGGGCATGGAGCCATCTTACACGTCAGGCACTCTCATTCGACACCCCAACATTATTTTAAAGATGCAGTTAAGACTACTGCAGTTTGACTTGTGCTTACATCTTTTTCTGTTTGTTGCTGTGCTGGACTTGGTCTCTTCAGTTAATGTCTGGAAGCGGTTC
>NW_010401792.1:23438-24394 GCF_000710305.1 Buceros rhinoceros silvestris
GGTTCAGCCATTTTTATGTAGCGTGAGGCTTCAGCTAATAAACCTTGGTGGATCTCCGCTGCCAAAACACAGGGCTGAGCTGGTTCTCCTTTTCTCTGCTTGTCTTAGAAGGTTCAGGATCACAGTGCAGGGGAGTTCAGTGGGATCGTCACAGGACTATCCAAAGTTCACTAGGACCTGGGCTGATATGAGCTGACTCTGGGAGATGTGCTTGAGGTTTTACTTCCCACTCTTCAGTAGTTTTATGGGGTTTTTCCTTATTTCAGGCATCTAATATGGGCTGTATCTTACAATAGCAGCTGATGCTACTGCAGTAGGTACTGTGTAGTCCACCCCCCGAATTTATAGTCAAACGCAGTTGTTATTAAAAATGGCCAAGCAAAGTTTTGGGCCCAAAGCCCTGGTGACCTGGAGTTTTCAAAGGGGAAAATCTGTATGGTAGTGGGGGAAGCTGAGGCTCCTATAAAATGAGGCAAGTTGCAGGCTTATAGTGATGAGTGGAAGAACAAAAAATAGAACTAGCCAGATGGGATACCTTGTTGGTTGGAAAACCCTGCCTCTGCTGCGTGTACTGAAGTAATTTGTCGCTGTTGGCAGCACATTGTACAGTGCTAATTCTGTTCTAGACTTTTACTGTGTAGCTGGTTACCTGCTTGCTGTGGACACCGCATGTGCATCTTCATCCCTGGCATTTACAAGAGCTGAAATTTTGAGGGGATGGGCAAAGAACTGCATTTTTTGAAAAAACGGTGTGCAAGAGGACATATTGATCTGTTCTGTAGTTCAGTTTGGAAATCCAGGCTATTTAGGCAGCTGGGAGGTGTGCTTGCCTTTGGTCATGAATGAACTAGTACTCCCCTTTTGGCTTGTTTAAGAAGGCATATGTGGCTTTTCACCTTTTTTTTTTTTTTTTTTTTTTTTTCATTTTTGTTTTTCTTCCCCGTGGTTTTTTTTTC
>NW_010401792.1:24453-28389 GCF_000710305.1 Buceros rhinoceros silvestris
TCTTTTTCAATCTTGGTTGTCATCCGACTTGGCTTTTATTCTTCCTAAGAGCCTCATTTTCCACACAGTCAGACTGCAACATCTGGAAGCCATTTCTTCTTTGGCAAGGAAAGATGTGACAGACAAAATGAGGTGGAACTTCTACTTTAGTTATCTTACCTTTGCCTTTTTAAAAAGACATCCAAACCTAGACCATTTTAAAGATGGATGGGAATTTCAGGTGCATTTTAGCAAAGCTCAGGAATACTGTTGGGCAAAATCATTAGAGTAATATAGATATTTTTCCCTTTAATAAGGGCAATAGTTGCATTTATTGTGCAGTTGATTAACATTTTTTAGTATTTTGTAATGCTTATATTAAGTGTTTTAAGCTCACATTTACTGGACAGTGTAAATTACTCAATACCAATGTAAAAACCTCATATGATTCAAACTAACACTATATTTATATTCCAAAATGGTATTTCACTGACTGCATTAAAGATCTTGATGTTATTAGTGGTACTTTAATGAGTAATCCTATGACAGTGGAGCACTGTAGCAAGCTCCTTTCCTTCTGTAATATTTGTTCCACATATATATTTAATAAAACCATCAGAAGTTGAAAAAATACTTTTAAGAGGGGGACTATTTGATGGTGAATTTGAGCTTGACAGGGTTAGAGGTTCTTGTTATGTTACTTGCTTTTCAGGTCTCTAAACTTGGGGTAGAGTCTCAACCTTCACTTTACATTTTAGGTTGACTCTTTTTCATGTGCCTTTTAATTTATTTTTTCTTCCCTGCCTGCCCCTCCCAGGCTTACTGTTGGGACTTTTGCTTTCACAGCATTAAACTGTGGAAGTAAGTTTTGCTTTCTGTTTACTGATGTGTGCGTTACCTCTGGGGACTTGTGTTTTCCATGTGCTTGGCTGTTTCCTGGCTGATCATCTGCTCAGGTTCTGGTGGTCGCCGTAAGCTGTTAGCTGGGCGTCTCTTCTGAAGGCTGGTAAGAAGCGAACAGTTCTGTAGGTGTACGCGCAGTCTGCTCTAAAATGAACACGTAGGAAATGTGTGAAAAGGGAGTAGAGCGAATGCTTTGAGGAAGAGACTGAGCAGGTGCCTGATGAATTTACAGATCGTGCTGTCTCTCTGTGACGTGTGGGTCATGGGTTAAGTGCTTGCCTGCAGGGCTGCCTCTCCCCTCGGCAGGTAGCCAGGTGCCTGAGTTGGGAGCCCAGCGAGGGATCTGGGCCTCCCTGCGTGCTTTGCCTGACTGGAGCCACAGAACAGCAGACTGGGCTGTGGCCTCTCCCAAGGGAAGGACAGGAGTATTAGCGGTAGCAGTGAGAGAGCTCCAGTGTGCCACTTCTCTTCCATATAGCTGGTGCTGCCTCGCAGCAGAGCTCTGGCTGTGCTGGGGATGCATGGATATTGGCGATGATTGTCAAGGCGTAGAGTTCAGGTGCCTTGGATACTGCATCGAATGACTTGTGTGGCAGCAGGATTCAGTTGGCTGATCCAGTGGGGAGCTAATCATGGCGGGAGGAAATGGTTTTGCTTTTGTAATTTGCTTGCTGTTGGTTCATTTGAGTGCCAGAAAGGAGCAGAAACTTTGCTGTGTTTTTGGGCGGGGGAAGGAAGACTACTGCTTGCAGCAGCAGCCCATGGTGTCAGAAAAGCATGTTCCGCGATGGCTCTTTCCCACTTAATCAGCAGACTTGTGTGAACTAAAGAGCAAGTATTATAGAATATTTGCTATTCTATAGAATATTGCTATTTTATTATAGCAGTAAGAGAGCAGGCCAGGGAATAAAACTGGTAGTAACAACAGGCATCATAACGCTGCTTTTCCGTTTTCTAAAAGAGAAGGAGGTGTGTGGACAGAAGTGGTACACAGGGGTTGTAAGAGCTGGAAGTTTAGAAAAAAAATTGTGAAGAAAAGAGACTGAAGAGGTAAGCCCTGTATAAATTAGGTCATCTAGGTTCTTTGTTGAGTTGTTAAGTGTTTGGTGACTTTGGCAGCATGGCCTGTTATTGTGTACACAGACCGTGTCTCTGTTGGTAAGCATGGAAGAATGCAGATTGATGATGTCTAGTTCAAGTCTTCTTGTAAAGGAATTACAAGACTCATTTATTAAGCAAACAGCACAAAAATAACCAGACATCTGAAGGTACTAATTGTGTTATTGTTCAGTTTAGTCTTGATTAAGTTATCCTAATATGATCAAAACTGCTGATACAGTTATAACTAAATCACATTGAAGTACAGTTGCTACAATACAGCATGCTACGAAGTATGTCTTCTGTATTTTACTCAAATTACAGAATTGTTTTAAAGCTTATTGGCAGCTGAAATATTAGGTTGTGTAATATTAGTAGAAATGACATGCTCTTTCAGGGCTGTAGGGACTGTCATATAGTTGCTCATAATCTTGCTTAAAGATCCACTTGGCCAGATGAATGCAAAAGTAATAGGAAGCAGCATACTTTGGGGGGGTGGAAAAAACCCCAAACAACCAAACCTTTATATTCTAAAACAAAAATTCATGGAAAAGGAGTGAGGGGCGTAATGTAGTTGATAACAGCTTTTTCTTCTAAAATAGTTAAAGGAAAATATTGGACATACTTCTGATCCTTTATTTAAATTTATCTGACTAGTGTTTTAACTGTTGCTGCTGCACATTTGGTTCTGAAGCATCAGCATCTCATTCATGGATAGATAAATAATTCAGGGATGAACTTCAGCCACATGCTTCAGCATCACAATTTTAGAAATTCTAATTTTCTGAATTAAAGTGACGTCCTTGATTTTACAGGGAAAAATCAATATATTTCTGAACAGCCATCCTGCATTTCCAAAATCCTTGTCCTGGCCACATACCGTTTTTAAACTCTGCATCTCTGCTTTCACAGAAAAATGATAACTGTGATACCTATTAGCTTATAAAACTTCCAGACAATAGACACACCAAGCAACAACAACAAGAGTGTATGTGGGGACCCCACCCCAAACCAAAACCCACCTGCCTGAAACACCTTGTTGTGAGCTTGTTGAGTCTACTCTAGTTACTGCAATCACACAATGTATGACATAGCCGTCTGGGACACATCTTGAGGTTCTTTATATGTGAATATATTTATATATGCGTATAGACGCATCTTCTTTTAACGAAGGCTGCTTGCTGAAGTACGTTAATGCTTGATTAGCCTATTTGGGCACGTGAGAGGAGAGGTAGCACCCAGCAGCTGCTGATCGCATAGGGGTTACTGTGCGATTGTGCTAGTGAATTTTGCCTGCTTTTGCCAGATGTCAACATTTGGCCAGTATATGTGAGTTAATCCCAACTGTACCTAAATTATTCAGGTATTAGGGGAAAATAACCTTTTAAAATGTATCTGTTTTTCAGTGAAGACACATTTGAGTTCTTTATAGTGTTTCATGCTTAGCTCTTACTTTTGTCAGTCAAATTATTTTAAACAGAAACTCCTTGCATTTAGAGTTGGCGACATTATGATTAGTGTGCTTGGGCTGCTTTTCTTGTCTCAGTGTGTTTTGGGTTCATTAACGTTCCACTAGAAAAATTTCAGATGGCAAGGTACAATAAAAAGATACATTATTTCTGCTATTAAAATGTATTTTGAAATTCTTCTGCTGACTTGTGAAAACTGAATAGTGAGACTAGTCGTACTGCAGCAGCTGTTTGCATTTCTGTCTTTGGAAGAGTCATTGAATCAAGCATGTTTATGAATTTATTTCAAAAAAAACCAGTCAGGAATCTTTTGGTGTCTCTAATCTAAATAAAAATGTAAAGGAAATGTGCTATGATGATATTGCAGTTTTAGCAATCTATTATAAAGTTTATTGCACAGAAATAACTAGGTCAACCTCTGGATGACCTGTCTTTTGGAGTTTCTTCAGTTAGCTTTAGGCTAGAGCTCCACCTTGTGATCTTTCAG
>NW_010401792.1:28577-30428 GCF_000710305.1 Buceros rhinoceros silvestris
TTAATTATGATTTCACAAAGTTGAGTGACTTCAGAAAGTTTTCATGGACTTGAGAGATTTTAGTATCTGCTTGGGAAAATGGAAGTTGGAATTCTGTGAATGTGCAAAAAGCCCTGAAAAGCTGTTTTTTGATGCACTTCAGTTTAGATGTAACTTATTAAAACACTCTGCATATTAGAGCACATTTAACAGATAACGTAGACTTCCCCTGTTTGGAGTGGCATCTGGAAGAATTTCACTTTCCTCTTTTCAGACTGCTCTGAGAGGAGCTTAGTATATTTTAAAAGCTCGGATGCTTATGTGGGTGTTTATATGGACCATTTTCCTTTCTCATTGACTTCCCAAACCGAGTGCTTTGAATGAGTCATCCAGTATGGGCACGAGGAAGACGTGGCTGGACTTCCAGGAGGCGTTTGCTGAGATCAAGGGTAACGGAGAACGACCAGTGCCAGTCTTTTCCCATACCAGACCAAGAGAACATCAAATGAAATTGGGAAGTGATAAATTCAAAACAAAGAATATGCCTCTTGGTAGTAGGGTGTTTGGCTGTGGGAGTTCTGGTGTGGAATAGCGTCACTCCTGAATATTGAGTTCACGAAATAATTGGAAATATTAATGGGAAAATTAGTGATAACAGATTGTAAAATACAGAGACGGCCTCTCTGGTGGAAAAAATCCCCAAATTATTTCTGGATGCTGGGAAGATATTCAGGGAAAATATCGCTAACAAGATCAAAGCAAATGTGTTCTTCCTTGGGCAGCTTCTGTTGGCCACTGCCTGAGAGGTCGTGCTGGGCTAGGTTGACCCTGCTGGTTGGGTATCAAAAGTCCATGTCATATTCTGGATGTATGTAAATCCTTCAAAGTTATCCTTTGCTGGGAGAAATCCAAGGGGTTTTTTGATCATTGCTGGAGTTTGAGCTTGACGCTGGAGATCCCTTACAATCTTACCTCATGTATTCTTGCAGGGCGTTCATCTGTAGCTACTGCTTTCCATAATACCAGGATAGAGTTGCACTCGTGATGGCCAAGTTTCGAATTCTTGAAACTTAAATCTTAGTAGCTTAATGCTTCAGCGTCTAACATAACAGGAACTTGAAATTCCTTACCCATTTTATGAGGTGATTCTGACTAAACAATGCCATGTTTTTCATGTTCTTGCAAGAAGTTCAAGTTGGTATAAACTGTTTTGTTCAGTGATGTATTTCACTTGTTTGATGTAGAGAACATACACTTTAGTCATTTACGCATCCTTTTTCATAGTTTAATATTTTTATTTAAAATATTTCTGTGATTGTAAGAAACTTTGAGAGTTTTTGCAAAATTTTATCAGGACAATAGATGTACTTTTTATAAAGAGACCTAAAAATGTAAAAATTCTGTGAACAAGTAATTAACTTCTTTCTCAGTACTCAAAAATTTCATGGAGTAGGTAATTTTAGTATTGTAAATAGGTAGTATTAATTAACAGGAACACAAAAATTGGCATGTAAGCATCCCGATTGTCACTTTAGGGGGATGTGTTGCGTCTTAACATTGAAAAGTGTAAGCTAGAAAAAGTCAAATAACAATGTGCCGATAGACAGGTTGAGCTTGAAACTGAACGGTGTGGGGTTTGGAGTTTTCATTCTTGCTTTACACTGGATCTGAACCGTAAGTGTGCCCCAAAAAGGACTTGTGTGGCTGGATCTCCATCTTTTTAGCTCCCACATTACTGAGCTGCACCTCTGAGCAGGTGCTACCCCGATGACCAAGGACTCAAACCTGCTGTGGTGTTTTTCCAAGTTCAAGTTGCTGACAGGAATCAGAACAAATCTGAGAATAATAGAGATATTATATATATAATATCTA
>NW_010401793.1:0-26608 GCF_000710305.1 Buceros rhinoceros silvestris
TTCAGCCCCTCACTACAAGAAGGACATTGAGCTGTTGGAGCACGTCCAGAGAAAAGGAGGTTCAGGGAACACCTTATCACTCTTTATCTGAAAGGAGGTTGTAGTGAGGTGGAGGTTGGGCCTCTTCTCCTATGTAATAAGTGACAGGATGAGAGGAAATGGCCTTAAGTTTCATCAGGGTGCATTTAGGATGGACATTAGGAAAAATTTCTTTATCATAAGGGTTGTAAAGCATTGCAACAGGCTGCCAAGGGAAGTGGTTGGGTCACTATCCCTGGAGGTATTTAAAAGCCATGTAGATGTGAGGGACCTTATTTAGTGGTGACTTGGCAGTGCAGGGTGAACAGTTGGACTCCATGATCTTAAAGGTCTCTTCCAAACAAAAAGATTCTGTGATTCTGTGAAATACTCTTCTCAGTTTAAGAGGATGGGATGAAAACACTAGAATCAGCTTTACAGAAGTGGCAGAGTGAATTGTGAGCAATGCTGAAGATTAAATCGGATGAAAGGGGTTATTGCCATGACCTTTGTGTGTGAGAAGTGCTTTTCAGAACTTTGCATTTTCAGTTTTAAACTGATATCTGGAAATCAAGGAACCTGACTTTTCAAAGGAAGATCTTTGGCAATGTTGTTAAGGTGGGAGGTAGGGGGAAGAGAGACAAAAGAAAAGGGTTCTTGTGAGATTTCTGCAAATTAGAACTTTGACATATTCAAAATCACTAGTCATTAATGAAAAACATGACTTATTGCCCCAGCTCTGTCGCTAGTGAGTCAAGTAAGCTTGGAAAATTATGGTCAGGAGAACAGGTAAATGCAAGTCTCTCTGAAGTTAATGAAAGCTGCAAAGACTAACCACATAGAAAGAGTCGGGTCATTAATATCTCTGCTCCAAAATTTCATATATTTAAATGTATGAATATTGAAGCAGTATTGACTCATCTTTTTCTTCTTCAAGTAATCAAAATAAGGCCTACAAATACATCCATTAAAAAAATGCTTTAAATTCCTCTGAAGACAGACTTCAAGTACAAAGCCAATGGACATCCCACCCAATCTGTGATTAAGATGCTATTTGAACTTTGCATTCAGACTTAGTAGGTATGAGATCTGAGTTCTGTTAGCCCTGACAGATTGGAGCACAGTTCTTTGCAGGACTGTGAATAATTGAACAAAGGAATTCTCTGCTATGGTCAAGGTGAGCAGAACTTGATAAGTATTTTCATGGAAGAACTCATCCTCCTAAGAAAATTTTATAGCACAGGTTCATCTCTGACTTGTTTTAATTATAAATGAGGGAGCTCAATGCAAAGATAAGCTAGGAAGGATAAGTTCTATGAGAGCCTTAGAAAATATGCACTTAACCTATGGACCAAACTTACTTTTGTCAAGGAAGAGCTCCTCAAGCTCACAAGCCCTTAGGGCAAAGCTAATTAAAGTTCAGGAAGCACAGCAAGAAGTGATGAGCATGACAATTCCTCTGACGAGGAAACAATCCAGGGGAAACCAGCGGAAGGCTGAGCATAATCACTCTGAGGTGAGATGTGTCAAAGCTAGAGAAGGCCATATAAAAAACTGGTGGTATGTGGGTGAAAAGAGCTGCCGTAAGCAGGAGGCAGTCCCATATTTTGCAATGGAGGCAGAGGAAAGCAGCAAATGATGGGGTTTTTTTCCACTCAGTATAAACTTTTTCTTAGCAAAAGCTCAAGCATTTTTGTGCTGAAGGACAGGGTGACTAACTGACCCCAACCTGTGGATTAAAACTCTGTGTCCAAGAATTAGATGTACAGGGTGATCTAATACTGCTGGATGAAGCCATGCCTGCACTGACTACCAGGGACACATGGTTCCTACGAGCTGAAACACAGCCCATGACTTCTGTGGGACAGGGAGGAGAGGGGGAACATTTCACATCACATCATGTCCAAAGTGGAGTAAAATAAGACTGAAAGAAGTGAATGCACTATCTTGCTTGTGTGTATCCAGACAGCGATGCACCATCAAGCAGCTTTGGTGAGAGGCACAAATAACACCACTCTCCCCTTTTTGATCTCCCCTGTGGAGAGTACACACTAAGATATAGCACAAGACACATAAACAACCTGAAGTGCAGGACATACTGCAGTTCTATTTTTACCTGATGCTACCTACACTGGAAAAGATTGCTACTGAGCTAGCAAAAACTTCTAAGGCAACGCCAACTGCCTTTAACTGGTACTATTACTTTAACGGATTCCTTCAGCAAACAGTCAGCAATAGCCTTTATTTCCTAGGTTACTTCTCCACAACAGTAATCGAAATCTTGTTAACAATTTTCAGTCAAGGAGGAAATCTGAACAAACTGATCTGTGATAAAGCACCTCTGTCCAAGCTGTGAAATCTGAGGTATTTCTGAGGGAGAGATATATTAAGACTGGAAATTCTTCCATTTATTATCCTCATGCCAATGAGAAAATGGAACATTTTAATTGAGTTTTGAAAGAGCGTTTGCAAACTGCTGACCTAGAAGGAAAGCCCTGCAAATCATTTGCCATAGATTTCTTACAGGATTAGTGAGAAACCTGACATGAAGCAACACAGCTGTCTGCCACAGCACTGGTCACTGAATAGCGCACATAGATGAAGTTAAGCGCTGTTTTTCAGAAGCTTCAGCCAGAGCTACGTGTAGCTTTGACTCAGGAGCAACAGACACATTTTGCATCGCAGCATCACACGCACTATTTCAACTTCCCTTCGAAAGGAAAGACCCAGGAAAATAGGCAAATACAAGCAGATACAAATCATGTGGTTCATAGTGCTTGTCTTCCTGCAGAGCACAGAGGTAGAAACTCCAGCTGCTTTAGAAACCACCTGCCTGTTCTCTAATTTGGGAGAACTCTACAAAAGTTATCACAAAACAGACACAGAGTACATCGGCTCCTCTCGTTCCGGTAAGAAATGATTCAGCACAATTCGACTCACTGGAACAGACACAGCACAGCACACCCCCATCAGGCAGTAGGCATATATCTGCTCTAATGCAAACTTTTTATAATAAATGATTGGATTTGATTCTACGACTGGATTTCTGACAATGAAATGTGCTACTAAGCTCAGAGACACAGCTGCAGAGGAACTCACACCACAGTTACCAGGAAGTAAAAATATGGAATGAGATAACCTTGCACTTCCAGACCAGGAGATCACATTTTGGATTGCCTTGACAGGCTAGATTGCAATACGTGATATTTTGAGCAGAGAGTCCTTATGTCAAATAATTGTTCTGTCATAAACTGAAAGATGCACTAATCAGTGAGAGATGACAGGCGTGAAAGCAGAGATCAGACACACAGAAGCATCTCCGTGCAGTCTCACAAAGCAGTAACTTCACAAGTTAAAGTGTTTTAGAAGTTTGGCCTGGTGCCAAAAGACACAGAAGGCCAAGACACTCAGTGACTTCTCCACCTTGGTCTTGCACTGGTAAAGCTCTCCATCAGCAATCGCAGGTCCATGAGATCTGTAAGAAAGTCTGTAGCAAGGAAGACTTGCCATTCGTGGAGGAGGATCAGGTTCGAGAACATTGAAACAGGTTGGACTTAGGTAAATCCATGCAACCCGATGGTGTGTATTCACAAGTGCTGAGAGAGATGGCCAATGTCATTGCAAGGCCACTCTCATTAATGAAAGATCCTGGTGATCAGGGGAAGTTCCTGAAGACTGGCAGAGAGCAAACATTACTTCTGTGTCCAAGAATGCCAAGGGGGATCCAGTGAACTACCAGCCAGACAGCCTCACTTCAGTCATTGGGAAGGTGATAGGACAGTCTTCCAGAGGTCCTTTACATAGGTCAGTAAGGTCAGAAAGGTGATTTGCAGTAATTAGCATGGATTTATGAAAGGGAAATCAACTTGACCAACCTGATAGCCCTCTACAATGATAAGACCAGCTTGGAGATGACTGTAGAAGCTGTTTATCCCTACTTTACTATGACTTTCAGTGCTGTCTACTACAGCATTATCACTGACAAACCGATGAAGTACAGGCCAGCTAAGTGGACAGTGAGGTGCACTGAGTTGCTGAGCTCAAAGGATTGTGATCAGCGGCATAAAATACACGTGGAGACCATTCCTAGTGGTGTGCCCCAAGAGTGAATATCAAGGCCAGTGTTATCTGAATCTTCATTAATGATCTACATGATGGGGCAGATCAGGAAGGCACCATCAGGAAGTCTGCAGATGATACAAAACTGGGAGGAGTGGTTGACAGAGGTTGATAGTGGTTGGAAGGACCTCAGCAAGGCCAAAAAATTGACAGAATAATGTTGGACTTCAGGAAGTACAACAAAGGGAAACGCAAAGTCCTGTACCCAGGAAGAAATAATCCAATACACCAGTTCAGTCTGGGAGCAACTGGACAGAAAACAGCTTTGCAGAAAAGGGCCTGGGACTCTTCATAGACAAGTTGAACAGGAGTAAGCAATGTGCCCTCACAGCAAAGACCAAAGGCAGCCAGAACTGCATTATAAACAGAGTTGCCAGCAGGTCAAGGGAGGTGAACCTTCACCTCTACTTAGCCCTGATAAGACGCATCTGGAATCCCATGTCCTGCTCTAGGTTCTCCAGGACAAGTGTCTTGGATTAAGAGAAAACCAATTTGACTTGGTTTTGATAGACATTTTCAATGACCAATCATGATGCATTCCTTCCATTTACGTTAGCACATCTTATTGGTGATGAAAACTTTGGCGGGTTCTCCATCTCTTTAAGAACCGTGTGGGGGACGGGGTACTTCTCTCTTTCTCAGCATGCCGGTGCCCATCCTGTCTCTGCTTTTTCTCCCCTCCAACTCCAGACCAGTGTCATCCCACTCACTCGCTGGCAACCCCAAGACCTGCCTTTCCTCTTTTCTTGCCAGCGCCGGGACCTGCCCAAATTATCACTGCTGCCATTTGCCATGGTCTCCACAACACAAGGGAGTGGCTCCATCGCTACTGTCGTCACATTTTCTGCTGGGACCCTCACTACTGCTGTACCGGGCTGTCCCCTGCCCTGCTGTTCTGCAGGCCACCACTGTCCCCTGCTTGCGTGTGGAATTGATGTGTTTGCTTTAGCCGTCATTTTGCAGCCATTCCCTAACACTTGCAACCACACCGCAGCTTGGCTTTGCTGTCCCATGAATCCGCCGACCACATGGCCGATGCCACTTTGAAACTGCTTGGTATATTTTTTTTTCCTTCCGCTTTTGTTTCCCCAACCACAGGTTAACCCTCGCTACATCAGCTTCCCAATCCCATACAAACCTGTTAATATCTCTTTTTTTTTCTCTATATAGTATTTCTCTAGTGTTATTAAACTTGTCTTAGTTTCCCAAACTTAAGAGGTCTCACAAAATTTTCTTTCTTCTTATTTCTGCTCTTAACCCTTTTCTCCTGGAACAGGAGGGAGGTTAATTAGAGAGAGAAAGAACTTGTCCCATAATTGGTGTACCTTGGCCAACCAGTGACAAGACAGGCATGAATATACAGGATTGAGTCCAGATAAACATCACAAAGATTACTGAGGGTTTTCAGAACACAGAGGCTGAGAGGGCTGGGACAGTTCAGGCTGGAGACATGGAGAATGGAAGGCGCAGGGTGATCTCATCAATGTGCATTAATACCTGATGGGGGATGTAATGAAGACAGAGCCCAACTCTTCTCAGCAGTACCCAATGGCTAGAAAAGAGTCAACGGGCACAAACTAAAATGCAGCAAATTCCATGTAAACATAAGAAAAAGCTTTTTGCTGAGAGGGTGGTCATGTTCTGGAATGGGTTTCCCAGAAAGATTTTAGAGTGTCCATCCTTGGACCTATCCCAGGACAGGATCCTGGGCCATCTCCCATGGCTGATCCTCCTTTCAAAGAGGAGTTGGACCAGATTATTTCCAGAGGTGCCTTCCAACCTCAGACATTCTGGAGCTATGCAAATGTATCATTTTGGTTAACACAAATGTATCACACAAACTATGCAAATGTATCATTTTGGTCTACACACCTTTCAGCAGGGTAATTCAACAAAATTGTGAGATGTCTATTATTTCACCTAAAATAATGTATGTATTTGTCGCAGAGGCACCCACAAAACAGCCAGTAGCAGCTAACTGAAAATTCCGGATTTATTACAATCAAAGTTGCCTGGCACTCCAACAGCCCAAAACTGACTGCAAGTTTGGGTGTCAGTCGGGAATATATTAGTACACAACAAATTCCTAAATTCTAAGGAATACTCTTTAAGGAAGACGAACCACAATGTAAACACACTCACTTGTACAAGAGAAAATCTCCCACTCAAGGGTACCCAAACAAAAAGGTCACTCACCAAAGGGGGTCACTTAATCCCAGGTAATACCCTCAGATGGCGTCCCAATCTGAAAGGAAAGTCTTCCGAGTGCAAAATCCTACTGCTCCAAAGAGGACTGACTCAAATCGGTTCTCCAGCAGAGCTCCTTTTACACCCTAATAAAGCGTGATCTGTGGTCATTTCATTAGTTGGAGGCAGGCACAGACAGGAGGCCAGCTAAGGAGCCTAGACTTGGAGGCACCAAATAGTCCAGCGGAACTGACCTGATCTTTATCAGGAGGTTGTGCAAGACCCGGTCTTTGTGCAAACATCTCTTCAGGGTACCTGTACCTGCCACAGTATCCTGCTAAGTAGGACGTGTTTGATGCTGTGTTTGACAGCTAGAGTCAGGGAAGTGGTTTTGAGGTATACTTTATACTGCAGTCCATTACTGTGACTGCTCCTACTGCCTAGGTACTATTATTAGATAGAAGTATCTGAAAGAATGGATGCCATTGCTCTTTCCAAAGTTATATACCTATGAAAGAGCCCAGCCTCTCTGGTAATGCACAAAGAAATGGTAACTCATATATTTTAAAGCTTTCATAACTCAAAGATATCAGCACTTACATGTCATTGATTTTTTGTAAAGCTCCTAAGTACTCGGACTTGCTTCTCAGAGCCAAGGATCACCCTTTTCCCCCTCTAATCCATCTATATTTTTTATTGAAGAAGAGCTCTTTCACCCACAGGCACCCATCTGTAGTCAGTTGCTGTTTAATAGCAATCACTGCCTCTCTGTTTTTTCTCTTAGCATTAGATAATATCAACAGCAATTCTATACTGGTTCATCTTACCTAAAGTTAATGCATATCTGTCTCAAATAGCATAAACATTGAATTTCAAAATGCCACCCTCCATTTTGGTACTTCTCTGCCTTGGTTTCCCTTCTGAATCTGCTTGTCTCGTCTATAAACTTCTTTGGAGCAAGAAGAATTTCAACGAAGGCACACAGGCGATACCCTGACAGAAAGAGTAGGAAATATGAGCAATAAATCTTTCTCACTGCATGCTAAAAAGAAGGTCTTGGCTTCTCTCTGTGCATCTTCAGAAAACAGATTGTTATTACCGAACACAAGAAGACTTTGCCTCTTTGAAATTAACATGGTGAGGAAGGAATATAATCAAGACAGACTTGAATAAATACATTAAAAAACAAAATAAAATAAAATAGAACAAAGTCACATCTTCCCTAGAGAATTCCATATCATAACTAGCTTTCTCCATTAGATTTTTCTCCCAGTCAGAAGTATTAAACGCTGCTAAGGTGCCAGCTTAGCTGGCCAATAATGAGTGGCTGGGGGTGGACTTCATGTGGCCTCATCAGCATTTAGTACCACTATATCATACTGCAGCAGGGAGGAGATAGAGTGGGCAAGGGAGACGAGATAAAAGGAAAGAAGGATTAAGACAAATATTACTTCTTAACCTACACAGTAGGTTTTCACGCTAGTGCATTTCAGACTTCGTGCCACATAAAGAAATTGGCATAGGATGTAGTGAAGACACTAGTATGATTATTTTTGGTGGTTACATTTTGGCAGAAATTTTGGCAGCCTTATTCCACACAGATACATAGACAATCATTCATTCTATAAATGAGTCTCCATTACAGCCAGAACAATAGCTGCTATTATCCTCTTGTTCCCTCTCAATGCTCCTGAGACAACAGCATTTCTGCTTGTACAAAGAGTACACAGGGTATCTGAGGTCTTAATAACACCCCAGGGCCAGATTTTTTTTTTTTTTTTTTTTTGGTGCTAAAGGCCATAGGCAGCAGAGAAACACCAGTGCGTGTCAGCTGACGTTCCTTATTTGCAAAGCTCCACCTAGAATTTGTGACCCACACGTGCAGCTCACTCTGAAGCCTGTAATGCTGGAATATCACTACTATCGGTGTTCATTCCACCTGTAGCAAACTGACTCGCTTTTCTGTGCTGCAATCACACCTTCCAGCAATGCTGTACACACGTCTCTGGTCTCTGCTAGAAAGTAACAATGGTTCCAGTGTGTCAATTTTAAAAAGTATTTCATAGGATTGTTATTAAAATTTTCTCCAAGTTCTACAAATCCATAATTATGTGTGGCAGTAAGGCCACATTTGTTGGAGAATTATACATATTTTAAAACATATATATTATATATTTGTTGGAGGATTATATATATAACTATATTATAAGGACCCCTTTTTCAACTTGGGCCAAAAAAATTGGTAGGTTATGCTTTTAATGAAGCACTAACACTTTCAAGTAAAAATCCACCTTCCTTATAGCATGAGGCTTGGACTGTCTCCATGAGGATCCCCAGAAGGGACTGTCACTCTATCTCCTCATCCTCTCCTGGTATTCCCATTACCCGGAGCCTTCCCAGTGCCACGCTGATCAGCTACATTGGCTGGTAGGGGAGAATGCAGTCACAGTCCTAGTTTCACCTCCCCAGACTCACACAAAATTTGGTAGGAGAGAATAACAGCTCAATTTCCTCATAAGGATTTATGGCAAGAGTGTGCACTGCAGAAGAAAGCAGAAAGAGGGAACTGTAATGAAGATACAGGTAGAGATAAAGTTTCAACTTGTAGTCTCACAGTGTTACTGCGAAAAGAAAAATTTCTTCCATTTAAGTCTCCTCTCCCACTAACATTGCTGGATGTATCAGCAGTCTTCACTTTCAGATTTTGTCACTTAGCACCATATGAACAGACCTACAGCTGATTCTAATTGATTCATTCTACCTGTTTCAGAGAGCCTACCGGAAATAAAACATAATGCCAGCCGTTTACAGCAGATCTATTGAAAGGGATCACAGATTTCTGATTCCCATCTGTATTGAAAATCAGTAACTTCTAGGCATAAGACAAAGAAAGAGAAGTGTTCTTGAAACGGAAGGTCAGGAGCCCATGTGTCTAGGTTATATTTCTGGGATGAGTCTAGGTGCCTGTGGGTCCAAGTATATAATTTTGTATCTGTGTGTCTAGCTGTCTTTGTAAAATGAATAATTTCATCTGCAGAAGGCTTGCAAAGGTACAGTACTGTTTATAAAGAACCTGAAGTCTTCAGGTGAAACGGCAGTCTGGCATCACCAGACTAACATTAATTATCTGTTATATTCAATAGAAGCCAAGTGAAATGGGAGATATTAGCAATGAAGTCTAGCACACAGGAATTAGCCAAGGCCAGTATAGTTGCCTCAATTCCCTTCCTTTTGTAAGTTCCTTCTGCACACTGAATAAGTAAGATGTTACAATTTAAGATGCTGAACATATGGTTAATGTTGCATGGCCAACCATAAATCTGGCAATTTTCAGCCTCAGAATACTTGACTTTGCCATCTACATGCCTATCTTAATGAACTGCACTGCTCCAAATAAGAAGTAGACTGTTAATCTAAACAAGCATCACTCTGAAGTGGGAAGAAATACAAATAATGTAACTTCATATTTAATTTTTACCTAGTCCCAAGGTTACATGCCCCTAGTAATTTGTCAGTCATTCCATGGACATATCTACTAAACACAGAGCCCCATGCCATGGGGGTCTGGCTGCATTTGCCTGAAGCCGCAGGGCAGTGATTGTCCCCCGATACTCGGCACTGGCGAGGCCACACCTCAAGTACTGTGTCCAGTTTTGGCCCCTCACTTCAAGAATGACATTGAGGTACTGGAGCTGGTTCAAAGAAGGGCACCAAAACTAGTGAAGGGTTTAGAGAATTTATCTTACGAGGAGCAGTTGAGGGAACTGGGACTATTTAATCTGGAGAGAGGAGGCTCGGGGGGGACTTTATTGCTCTCTACAATTCCCTGAAAGGAGGTTGTGGGGAGGTGGGGGTCGGTCTCTTCTCCCATGTTATGAATTACAGGACGAGAGGAAATGGCTTTAAGTTGTGTCAGGGGAAATTTAGGTTGGATATCAGAAAAAATTTATTTCCACAGAGGCTCATGAAGCATTGGAACAGGCTGCCCAGGGAGGTGGTGGAGTCCCCATCCTTGGACTGTTTAAAAGCCGTGTGGATGTGGAGGTGAGGGGCATGGTTTAGGGACCCTGGCAGGGCAGGGTGAGTGGTTGGAATCGATGATCTTAAAGGTCTCTTCCAACCATGTGATTCTGTGAATTCAGAGGGTTTCACTGAGCCCTGAAAAATTCCCACCCCCTTGATCGAGCAAGCATTAACAAGGAGTTAAAATGGATAAAACAACTCTTTTCCTCCCCCATATGCTGTGTTTCCATCACCCCTGACTTTGATGCTTCTCTAGAAGCAGCCCTTGAACACCTACTCTGGCACCTACATCATATACTACACCCCAGCCATTAGCACCTGGAAAAGTCTCAGACACTTCATCTAATTCTTACTTGAACTAAACCGTGCATTTCTGTGAAAGAACAGTCTTGCTATCTAGAAAGGCAGAGATCTAAACCTTCTACTGGCTCTTTATTTCTTGTATGATATTATCATCAAGGGGGAAGGTAGGTCAGAGGATGTGCCCAGTTTCACCTGTGAAACACCCTCCTTATCAGTGTATTTGCAGAGCTGTGACTTAGCAAATGGGTCTAATGCCGAGGAGAGACAAGGAAACAAGTGGGTTTCTTTGTGTACTGGCTGAGCAAACCTCGCAGCACTCTGCTAACAGAGTAAAAAATCATTCAAAGCTGTCTCTTGTCACACTAGTCAGTGAGTAGTATTCTCTAAGAGCAGCCTCACTGAGAAGGAACAAGTTATCTTTACACAGATACTTTTTGAACTACAAATGCATTTTAAGGTAGACCAGTCAGAGAAGAAAGAAATGCAGCATGTGCTAGAAGAAAACCAGCAATGGCCAAAAGACAGGACTATGATGAAATACTTTCTTTGACAGCACAGATATCCAGCTTCAGCACACCCTTCACAAAGCCCTGAGAGCTGACCCAGACCCTGCTAAAATGAACAGCAGACTTCCACACAGAATATTGCTAGTTGCACCCTGACTTGACTGCAGATAGTTACACATTTCTGGCAACACAGTATTTTGCACCTACTGACAATGAGCTACTGTTATTACCCAGCCTGTGGGCGGCTGACTGCTTTTTTTCCATTATATATGTAAAATATGAAGCACTAAGTAGGCTGTGATCTGGCTGCTTTCACATATCTGTTTATCCTTTACCTGTTTATCCTCATGGCAGTGCTGTATGACTGACATCAGACAAACATCATTGCAGCATCCTTTCTAAGAGTGTTTTTGGCTAGGTCTCTTTGTTACAATGGCACAGCTGGACTTTCCGTGGCCCACAAGAAAATACACGTAGTAATGCCCCTGTGGGCCTCCAGAAGGGGCTGCGCCCAGCCTTGTCTTC
Source organism: Buceros rhinoceros silvestris (assembly GCF_000710305.1). Taxonomy (NCBI): domain Eukaryota; kingdom Metazoa; phylum Chordata; class Aves; order Bucerotiformes; family Bucerotidae; genus Buceros; species Buceros rhinoceros. The sequence continues at coordinate 11,682 of NW_010401793.1, forward strand.
TGGTTTCACTCTCGGAGACATTAAAATAAGCATTTCAGCTTCTTATTCTGGAGAGTCATAGCAACTGGACAGGCATCCCTCCTGAGGCAGCAGGAGGGAGTGTTACAAACCCTTTTTAACCTTTATAGGCATTATAGATGTTGTTCCGCAAGTTAAATGTAGAAACTGAAGAAATAGCTGGAAGAGTATAGCTCACTGAGCAGACAGATTGACCTTCATTTTACACAGCCATGTTCCTGGTCCAGTCCAGACTAGTCTTATCTCCCTACAAGAGTCACCACAATGTCCAGGATAAAAGGATCACAGCAATGTGCAGTTTTGCAGTGCATGAAAGGCAGATATATAGACAACACACACAGTCTGTGGGAAAATACTACTGGCTGTTAATTCAGTTCATTGCTAGATTCGTAGTTAGCACAGAGTTTCTTCTCCTAAAACCAGCACATTTTAAAGTCTTCTCTAGATAAAGAGAGCTAGAGCAGGACCACCCTGAGAAATGAGATAAGTTCAGCCATTTTTTAAAAAAAAATGTTTTGATTAAAAAGATTTGACACTGAACTGAATTAAGTTTTCTACGATTTTGCACATGGTATTTGCAAAAAAGTACTAGCGTACTCTTTTCTCCACAAGAAGCAGTTGATATGTGACAAAATTCTCATGCCAATAAAGACAGCATTTCATGTGTTATTTCAGAACCTTCATTTTGGGGTTTCCAGCTTGTAACACTTTAATTAAACTTACTCCTTTTCAAAGCAATTATTGCTGTCAGATGGACACTTACCAGTCAAAGCACCAGCTAGCTCCTTGCTTTGGAAAGCCATGTTTTTTTATGGTAAGAGCTTTTTCCTGAGCTACAGGAAAATTGCTCTCTCAGTTGCCCCACTCTAACAAGGTGTTTGGTTTCTTACAAAAAAGACCTGAAATTATGAAACCCCACTAGCTATGATGAGGTATGGGAAGGGCGACGGCACAGAAAGGGAAGAGGTGCACATCTACTGTCTCTTCCCCACGCCAAGCTGCAATGGGAGCGTTCTGACTCCTCACACCTGATGCACTCTGTCATGAGTCAAACCTCGATGGGGGGACTCAGGCTGCCTCTGCAGCCTCTTTAGGGTGTGTGTATTCTTCATTTCTTAGTCACAAAATAATTCTTAAGGTTGTTTCTGCAAATATGGCCAAATCTGAAAGAAGATCAACAATTTATGTGAGAAATTAAGTGTCATTTTTCATATTTAAAAAGGAACACATATGCAACATAAACATGAAGCCAGAAAGTGCTCTTCTTACTTACAATGTTGTGGTTAAGGCTGGTTTCTATAGCAGCAGAAAAATTTTTTCATTTAGTAAAAATATTTTTTCTTCTTTGATGATATGCCAGAAGTGATAAAAGATCAGCTACTTACATCGTATCCCACTTTAACCATTTCCTTTGATGTATCTGCAACTTATTTTCTCATTGCTGTTCTGTATTTCAAAAGAGGTATTTAGAAATACAGCACCAGCAGAGGTCAGAAAATCACAGATTAATGATACAAAGCTGAAGAGAGTCACAAAATTAATTACAACTTTACATCAGACCTTTACATGCAAGTAGCTCTAGATTCGTAAGAATGACATTAGGTTTTGGATAAACAGCTATAGAGCTGAAGATAATTTCTCCTATTAAGAGTATATGCATTTACAATTTCTGTTTTTATATCTGATAGCAAAAGCTGTAATCATCAACTCATTGTGCAGATATGGAAAGTTCTAACACGTTTGGGTTAGGAAAATGTTGCAGAAAAAAGAAATACAGTCCATTTTAATTTACCACCTCATAGCCACACATTAGCACTCAAGTTCAAAGACTCAAAGACCGTGGTCTCTTTACACTGCCTGTGGAAAGCTAATATACTCTCAAATGACACAATATATAGATCTGAGGTACAAAACCAACACACACACACACACACCCCCCAAAAAACCCAACCAAAAAACAAACAAAACAAACAAACAAACAAAAAACCCAAAAAACAAGCCAAACCATACAGCCTGGTATTCAACAGTGGTGAGCAACTCCAAGGGCATATCTAGGATATCAGCTCAGGATTATTTAGACTATTAGGTCCTTGAGAGATTGGTCTCATTTCCACTGAAGTCAACAATTACACTTCTGTTCACATCCATGGCAGACATTTGACATTTTTGACTAAATGCTTTCCCTGTTGCTTGATCATAGAACCATAGAACACCAGGTTGGAAGAGATCTCAAGTGTGATCTGACCCAACCTTTCTTGGCAAAAGCACAGTCTAGACAGGATGGTCAAGACAATGACAGTCTTTTACATTAAAATATGTCAAGCTGCACAGTTTTCCAGCACCAGAGGTATGTCTATATGACCAACACCTGGTCAGACTTGTGCTCAGTCCAAACTACTACTGTGTCCACATCCAGAGGACAAAATTTTGGTTTAAGTCTGAATAATCCCCTGATGTGTATTGAGACAACACAATGAGAAAAGCACATACATTTAACCTGGCTGCTGCCATAAACCTCATTTGCTCTTGCAAGGTCCAGAAGATTATCATCTACTACATCTTTCCCGGGACCCTTTCATTTGCATGTGAGCAGATACTGCAAGGCCTCCTTCACTCCAAGCCAGTGCATGCTATAGGCAACAATTCACATACGCAGCATACACACAACTCTAATTTTACCTTCTTCTCAGGTGTTTGTGTGGCAGACTCCCACAAATCCACCAAAAGAAGCAGTTTTGATACAGTGAGGATTACCTCTGCAGGTCCATCCCACTCTTTGTAGGACCTCTTCCATTTTCTCTGCAGCACCAGACTACCTTCTGGAACACAGCAAGTAAATGAAGGGTGTGTTCAGGAGGATTCAGTCACAGAAAAATGTTAGCACTAGCATGTTCTCAAGTCAAATAACATTGCTTTATGAATTTTCCATCCTGTATTCACAATTCTTTGCAAACTGGACCTTATAACCTTCAATTCTGATGTCACAAATATTTACAGAGATAAGCAGTTTCTGGAATAATACAGTTGTGCTCAAAATGCAAATTCCCCCATATAGAACACAGCTCAGCTATCTAAATATTTGTGTAAACTAATGCTGCTTACTTTGGAGCACTACCTTCACCACAACGCTGTTCTCAACACTTCATATTTCTTTTTTATTCCAGGATGCCATACTATTGAAATGTTCTCCATGCTTGTTTCAAGAATCCAGTGCAGAGCGGGAGGGTTTTGGTCCAGATGCTGCCACCACACACCTTCTGTCACTGACCTGAACGAGAGACGCATCGAGCCTGATTGGTACATCTTCTGCTGAGAAATTGTAGGGGACAGTTCTGCTTCATTGCCCTGTGAAGGCTTTCAGCTCTGCAGTGCTTCAGTGCCTGGCTCTCCAGGTACAGAGAAGAGCAGTGCCTCACTTCCGCTGACTGCAGTACAAACTACACTCCATTCCTTTACAAATCTCTCTCTTCCCTCTCTCATATGGAAACTGCCCAATTTCTTCTGGAAAGAGGAGAAAAAAATGCATTAAAAGGCAGCAAAGTGTATGGAGATTGCCTTTTTTCCTATCTAGTGAACAGTGTCCGAAAGATGTTCTCCTCGAGTCAGATGAAACTGAATAGTATATTTTAATATCGCTGCAGGATAAGTTTGACCTTTAAATATTAATATTTAAATATTAATGAAATAGCAGGAGGAAAGCAGACTGACAGGTGTAATACAAGTCAGACAGTAAAATTATATGCTGCATTGAAATTCTCATTAGTTGTAATGAGATATGCACATATAATCCATGATCTGAAAATGTTCTCCAGAAAATCCAGGTGGAATAAATGATCAGAAAATTTTGCTAAGAGTAATTATTCTTATTTCATAACTTTGGGGGCAATTCTTTAAGAGAGGAAAAGTCAGACACCTGTACTTATGCATGTAAGTGGAGTTCTTTCTTTAAATTGGACCCTTATCGGATTTGTTTCCTAAAATATTTAAGGCAAAAGTCTATTTCCATTCCAATGGTAGAGGAAAATCTTAATCTTTACACAGTTCTTCATGCTAGCTCACTGTCTGTTCTTTACTAAATCAAAGTGCATCCCTCAAACATGCCCTGAGTACTGCTTAGACCACTAAAGCTGTCTGAGAACAGCAGAAAACTACATGTTGAAATAATAAACATTTTTGCATTAAGTGCAATATAACAAGATAGAGACATAATTTTGAAGTAAGATCAGTTCTTCATTCAGCATCTTCACTGCAACATAAAAACGCAAAATCACAGAAGTCAGGTAGAAACCCTGGGAGCTTTCAAATCATTCACACTTAAAATCATGTGTGCAAACCTGCAAAATGGTTTTGAAAACATGAGTCAAAGAATTTGTCTTAAAACCAATGTAAACAAGACATTAATAATGAAGTGGAGATTACCAAATCCACAGCTGCTGCCTCACAGGTCTGTGACTCTGTTAAAGACATGCTGTTTAATGGAAAGGTAATATGGTGGTGCCAATTATGGAATTACAAAAATATTTACAATTAGTTTGTTTATTCTTTTTGAAGCTATTTAGCTCCCTAGAAAGTGTAAAGTTGTAAAATGTGTAAGTGTGTGGAAATGCATGATGGAGGTGAGTCTTGACTTCGGGGAGGTTAAATTTCCCTGTAAGAAGTAAATATTCTACATTAAAATCAAGCTGGGTAGGGAATTCAATTTGCTCTATCTCCCAGTGTCTCTCAGCATCACCTGCAGGGCCACACTTATTCAAAGCTTTGTCTTCTTCTGTCAGAATAAAAAGTGACTAACACTAATCCTATGGCACAGCAAAAAGATTCCACTTTTGCAGGTAAATTCTTATTCCAAGCAACCAGACTCCAGAGAAGTCACAGCGACCAACACTCAGCTGTACAACATCAGCCAATGTGAGAGTACTGCAAGATCATGAATGTAGAGTACAAAAGAAGATGCTATTGTTGCAGGGTAGGTCTGTTCTGATGAGGCCCAGATCTGTGTGTATCCGAAGTCTGAGCTGCCAGCTTGTATTTATTACAATACCTGTACCACCTACTCCATCCTTACTGAGCTTTCGACATATCCCTGCCAATACTTACGTCCCCACCACCTCGCCTGCATTATGCACAACTCCGAGGTTCAACACACAGTACAACAAAGTGTCCTGCCATCTCCTTACTCTCCCTAATGATTTTTCCTGACTTTATGGTGTCAGAATCCTGTAACAGGCTCATGAAATTCAGTGAGAACAACTGAGGGAGCTGAGACATGGCATCCAGCTTATCCCAGACACCACACTGCCCAAACCCCTGTGAGATATGGGCCTGGATGAGGCAAAGACATCTCCACTGTTCTTATTAAACATCACTCATCAGCAGAGCTCATTGTCCTTCTGATGTGAGATGATCAACCAGGAGCCGTTAATTTCGGGATGTAACAGGGATCTTCAGAAAACAGAAGCTTATCTTTGAGGATACACAACCTGTAGATGGTCATGACTGAAATGTGGAATGTGCTCGGCCATTTTCTTTGGTTTTGATTATATTCATTCCTTACGGACATGGATGGGAAAGGGTAAAACACACTATTAATCTAAAGGATGGGCATTATATAGAAGCAATGCAATTCTGTGGCTAAAACAAAAGACAAATTCTTTCCGTTTCACTCAATTTTACTTAAAAATATTCTTTTCACTCTGTACCCTCCAGAAGAGGAATGAAGGCATAGGCACCAAAACTGCTGCAAAGCAAGCTGAATACCAGGATTCCCTGGTGTTTTGTGCAGAGAGGGCTGAGGGGGACTGACCAAGGGACAGCTGTAGGCCAGACCCCGTCTCTGACAGAAACCAGGAGCTTTGATTCCCCACCTACCCTGGATGTCAGGCAAAGATTGATTGTGATCGTGCATAAGCAGGCATAAGCAATTACTGAACTCTGCACAAAAGGGCATGAGGAACCATCTAGGCAAGCCCAGCGTTTCAACTCAGCCAGGTAATACTTAGAGCCCACAAACCCAGATAAACATCCAGCACTATTTCCGAAACTGCACTTAAGGACCCTGACTATGTTAAAAGCCTATTTGTTCTGCACTGGCAACAGTCTATGGAGAGAGACAGACACCACTACGGAGCTCATGCGACATTTGAACTGCTTCCTGAAGAGAGTGCTTTAATGCAGGACCTCTGATAACGTCCAGGACCTCTGATAATGGTTGGATGGCAGGAATGTGAGCACAAATTATTTATTTCAATCAAGCAGGATGATGTCAATAGCAAAGGTAGAAGCTCCACACAGTATTTTCTGAGCTCCAGCCCCATAACCGAGCAATGCTCTGAAGTAATTTTGGTTGTATTATTAACGTCATTTCTTTACACCTGCCAATTTAGATGAGAATGTTTCAAGCTGTCAGAGTACAGAGGACTGTATGCCATGGCTGAACACTATTTCAATCACCAAGTGCTTCCTTCCTGTTCTAACGCTCTAATAAGGCTCTGTCAAGAAAATTCCAAAATCTGATATGCTGTTGCATGCTTGGTAAATGACCTGTGTTTTACCATTATGCAAGTAAAGCTGGAACATCTCTCTCTGCATGACTTCAATGATTTCATAATTATTAATGAAACATTATGCCTTTAAACATTTCTGGCAGAATATTAGGTGCAGGCTAAATGTTTAACACAGCTTTTAGAGGCTTGTTTTATGACGCTGCATAGCAAGCGAAACTTCTTATACACAGCTAAGGTAAACTCCATTACAGCTATCTGGGAATCGTTGCTTAAATTTTATAAAGTGGACAAAATAACAAACTTTGCTCAATATATGCAGTGTCATTTGTATATCAAGCAGTTTTGTCACACCAAGGAGCTTTGCATTCTCAATGTATCCATATCCAAACCTATATCCTATAACCAGATACTCGTCAATACGTACATGATTCTCAGCAGCAGAATCCTGGCATGCAAGTCAAAGACATTTGCCTTCTGCTAGATGTGAACAGATCATTTTCCTGCGTGCCAAGTTAAAAATAGAGCTCTGCTGTGAGAACCAGTCATCTGCAGGATGCCTACAGGCACGAATGCTCAGGAAAACAGTGGCAAGGCATTGACTAATGTGCATCAAACTGTACCTGGTGAGCAGCAGAAGAAAAGTTGAGGATCTTTACACACAAACATGACATGAAGGACTGTGATCACTAACTCAAAAAACCAAAAACCTTTCCTTTATAATACTGACAAACACAAGTGAGAATATAGCTGGACATTTGGAACAACTTACTGGTTTCCCTCTTTGCATGGTTCTGCAATAAGCTCAGGAAGAAACCAGAATGCTTAATAAACATTAGCTAGCTTCTACATCCACTCATCTTATTCAGCATTGCCTAAAATAATATATTCATGTTATTATCGTTATTATTGCTATTAGTCAGTGAGGGGTTGTTTAAGACAGTTTGAAATGGTTGTGAGGTACAAAGCAAGAATTTGACCTAACAGAAGATAAGTGTTAGTCCAAACAATACATAAGCCTGATGTGGTCATAAATAATACGTGCTCTTGGTCTCTACCCACTTGCCATTCCCATGCACCTTACTGCAGTTTAAGGGAAGGAGTGGTAACTCTGCAAAGCGGCTTTGGGAGTCCAAAAGCCACAACAACTATGGAGATGCAAGGCTGTTAGATTGTTAGATTATATAGAACTAAACCTATCACTTGGCTCTAGTAAATAATTGAAGGCACATCATGGCTTTCCTAAGCTTTGAGTAGGACTGTGACAATACGGACAAAGAGTCAGTTTAAGCTACTTCTATGCTCTCCAGTCTGAGAGCTTCTGGTGCTTACTCTACGCAAAAAGATACAGAAAGGTAAGAAGTTTTGTTCATGCTTACAGTCAACAGCCCAAAAAACCCGGTATATAATTCTGCCATGCAGCAGTTATTTCTCCGCTAAGTAGAGACAATCATGTATCTTAGTACTGGGTTATAAGCTGATGTGACATTGCCTTTTGCCATGTGATATTAACAGAGACCAAAAGCTCCAGAGCCAATTAAAACCATCTTGATCCCCTGTGGGAGGCTCTGAGTTGTCCAAAAATGGTGACAGATACATTAAGGAGAAAACTAACAGACAGACTGGGTCATACAATCTCTGAATTACTGCTTTTACTGATGAAACATAGAGGAATGAACCATGTTTTGTTTCTAGGATGCTTTTCTCTGAAACAGTCTGTCTTCAGATGAAGCACGCTGTCTTAGGAAGGCTGGCTAGTCATTGACTTCTTCTGTGTGTTACCAGAGAGCAGAGAACTGAAGCTCAGGTGTGTTAAAACAGCCAGGTGAGAAAACTGCACTAAGGCCAATCTGAAGACTGGGAAGACCACAATTCCTCCTGGATTTATGTGATTGTTCAAGGTCCATCACATGAAAGAAAAGGCTCTGGAAGATACCAAAGGGGTCAAGCATGCAACGATTTGCTGTGCCAACAAGACAAGAAGTGTGGCTCTTCCTTCACTTCATTTTAAATTTTTGCCCATTCTGGGGCACAGTAACAGCAATTGTCATCACCAGTAGCATTTAATTCTGATCCATTAAGAATGACTGCCACCTCCTGGTGTCTTCAACAACAGCCTTCCGTGGAAAAAAGTTGGTTTAGTTAAAGCTTATAGCTGATCATAAAGTCACGCTTGCTCTGAACCTTTAAGGGAAAATGTCAGTGATAATAAAGGACAGGCAAGGGAAAGCTGGAAAGGCTAATGCATTATGACCACACATATCGGTCAACCAGCGTGTGCAATAATTATCACTAGTACAGCATGACACAGTTTGTAAAGGCTTGAACCGTAACAGCTCAGAGTCCACTAACACTGGCTATCAAGCATTCTCTTACAGAGGGCTGACTGTCAAGGTTCCCACCGAGTTTCAATCAAAAAAGCAGTATCACATAACAGACTGAGAATTAACCACTCTCTTTCCCAGGAATATGAAAACTCCTTTAGATGGCAATCTGAAAGGGGCTTAAAAGTAAAAGTAACTTACACTGGTTTTAAGGACATACAGAATTATGTGAAGCAGAAGAGCAGTGTAAAACTAGGGATATAGGAGCATACAAATAATACTGGGCAAGGGAGGAGTGAGCCACTTCAAGGAAGTCACTAGTAAGTGTATTTCTAACTGCATCTTGCAGAAAATGTGAGAATGAATTCATTTGATATTTTCTGGAAGGTATTCTGTTCTTCACACTCAGGTAGAGGTATCAGACTGACGTGCTCCATGTTCACTACTCAGTTTCCTCCTCTGTCCAGGCTAATGAGAATCTGGTCCCCTAAGATGCATAATTTGTAATAAAATAGTATTTTACTATCACTTGTACAGTTAAATTTTGGTGGTTAAGATTAATAAAAACAAAATAAACCCCATTTTTCTGTGATAGAATACTGAAGGAACACGTGATGGACAGCTTAAAAAACCCAAAGTAATCTCAATCCTTCACTCTCTTTCCTCTTTAACTAATGGCATTTCTGTGTTGGAGCTATCTCACAGCTGGGGTGACATCTTGTGTTCATTTCATTCACAAAATGCCACAGATCGGTCTCCATCCAGCTGCCATGCACTCAGAACGCCCAAAGCTCCATCCACCCCCTTCAAATTTTACACCGCAGGTATCCTCATGGTACCCTCCTGCCTGTCAATAGTACATTACAAACTGTGCACTGCACTCGTATTGTGTATTATTTGTTCTCTCATTGTCTCTGTGAGGACAAAAATTCATAAAGAATTTGTGTTTGCAGTGTATAGATGCTAAATATTATATGACTATATATTTATCTTGAAAAATGGCAACATTTTCTTAACAAAAGAGTCACAGAAGTATAGGACATAGTCCCACTGTGACAACTGTGGCAAACAAAAGGGAGGTGATCCTTCCCTCTACTCAGCACTGGTGAGACATAGGCAGAGTACTGTGTCCAGCTCTGGGCTTCCCAGTACAAGGACATGGACGCACTGGAGTGAGTTCAGCAAATGGCCACAAAGATGCTAAAGGGATTGGAGTACCTGGCAGACAAGAGAAACTGAGAAAGCTGGGACTGTTCAGCCTGGAGAAGAGAAGATTCAGTGTGTATCAATACCTCATCAGAGAGAGTAAAGAAGACAGTCTTCTGTAGAGCATCCAGCCTTGGAGACACTCAAAACTTGAGTGGGCAGAGTCCTTCTTGAGCAACCTGCTCTGACTGACCTTGCTTGAGCAAGGCAATCTCAGAGGTGCTTGGCAACCTCAGCCATTCTGTAATTCTACAACTGCAACTGTCTCCTTTGTTTTAGAGAGATTTAAGCAATATTTTAGATAAATGGGGCCCTAGTGATGATGTACTTTGGAGATGAGGACCGACTTACTGACCTTAGCATAAATTTCTGTGTCAAACCAATGCATAATCCTTCTTACTGCAGAGTAGAACTACAGCATTTTATACTAGGTGGCATTTCCTGAACACTGAAGATTTTTTGCTCACAAACATCACATGATCTAGCTGTAGTCACATCTATATAGCTCACATCAGTTTAATTAAGCTAATCTCACACAATTAGCTGATCACCTTGGTAGCAGCAGAGTCAATGATGTAGTCACAGATGGTAATGAATACAGACAGACAGGTATGATCGGCAAACTGCTACCCTCTGAGCCCAGCTGTCTGTTGCTAGACAAGGACACAAGGAAATTGAGTTTTGTCGGTTTCCAGTCATTAAGGATCAAGTGGGGTAGAGATGCAGCTGATCATCACTATCTGTTGGATGCACCACTTCAGGAAGGGCCCAGACTAGTACAGCAACCCGGACTCCTTCCATCCAGCTCATATGACAGCCCAGGATTCTACGATCAAACATGCAAAACTCTGCAGAGATACGTAGACTTTGATTCTCTCTATGTATAAAGGAGGAGATCGTTCATTAGAACCATTCAGTTGGTTTCAGTTCATTACCCTGGCATGATTCAGATTATTCCAACTCTAGAATACCGGTTTCCCTTCAATGACCTAGCAAGGGTGATGGTGATGGCCTAGCACCTGGAAACATTAAACTGCTTCGCAGAAACATCCAAGCAGTTCTAAGTTCCAGAAAATCCATAAGAACTCCGCAAACTCTGCAAGGTCTTCTATAAAATTCAGTTCAACCCATCTCAAATTTCTCATCCTGACTGCAGATCTCCATGGGGTTTGATCTGGAACACGTTCCAGTAAATGTCCATCTGCATTTACAATTGATACAATGGATAGCTTCAGTTGTGAAATACGGGGTAAAAGCCAACTTTCAAAAAAGCCTCACAACTGTGATTTGTACCCAGCTGAATTCCACATTTTACACATAGTGTTGATGATGAGAGTTGTAACTACGACACTGTATCCATATGGCACAAGGGAGACACTCTTTAAAATCAGTATTAAACAAAATCCCTAAAAAAGTGTAACTATGATAGCAGAGCTTGCTTTTTCCAGACACAGATACTGTGCTCTCCTTGTCCTAAACTCAAAGCCATGCTTTAAATTCCCTCACGGACTCAGCGATATTGTGTGACACCCTATGAAGATATGATTTGCACCAGCAATTTCTAACCCTCATTAGCATCAACGAGTTCTATAAGTCAAGTCGTCTGTTCCCTATGTGATGTATCTCAATATATCTGTATCTACACCATGCGCATTAGTTCAGGTCTGGGTGACTTTTCTCTGCCAAAGTCCAGATTTCATAATGATATGCCTCAGATAAATTGGAAAATTTATTATTTCTGCAAATATCTTTTTACCCATCACTTGCACATATACACAGATTTTTTCTTACGTAAGTCAGACACATCTGAAAAAACCTCATAACTTGATTTTAAACCAAGTCCCCCAGAACTTTGTCTGACAGATAAATTTGGTCTAACCGGAAAAATTCTAATCTGTTAAAGATGAAAAGACAGCTCTGAAAGGTTTTCCAGTTTGTGGCTGTAAGCAATAAAAACTCTAGTTTTTTAGTTCAAAATTTTTAGGTTAATGGTGCAGATGTTCATAAATTACAGCAGAGGTGGGTTTTTTTCATATTGAACCTAAGACACTGGACAAACATTTTCTTCGGAGACTCTGCTTCCTGAAACTAAAACCTGTACAGCCTAATTCGGCTCTGAGCCACAACTCCAGTATCCAAAATAATCCCACACTGTTGTTTCTTGATCTCCTCCATAGGGAATTTTAATTCTTTTTCTATAAATTACCACCATCTACCTGAAATGATATGACTGAAACCAGTGGCTACTTTTGTGTTACACTGTTAACCAACACAAGTTAGTTAATGGTAAGTAGAAGCAAAGAGTTTGAATTTGGCTTTAATGATTAATTGACTCTGGGAGATAAAATACTGACATTGTCAGCCCATTAAAAAAATTCATCTTCAGGGATAAATTCAAATACAAACTTATCCAGCTCTACAAAGGCTTTGCTAACCCAAACCATGATTGACTACCAGCTTTCCTGCAAGATCACGTATAAAGAATTTGAGACACTTTGACAACTCAATAACCATTTGAGAAAATCCTATTGTTAGTAGCGATTGCCTGGTAAGTCAAGCAATTAGGAATAAAACTATTGGACAGAAATAAGACTTGTACCAAGGGGAATTCATATGATATCTAAGAACTGCCAAACTTCAGAGAAAAACTATTAACATGAGTTAGTGGTTTAAACTATCGTCTAGACCTGCCTGCCACAATAAAATTATCATTGCCTCCTGAGCCTTCTTTTTGTAACTTGCCACAACTGCAGCTTGAAAAAAAAACAAAGACAAAAAGAAAGAAGCTCACAAAACGTGTTTTGAAATTTTCCAGAGATGCGCACTCCTTTGCTAACTCTAAGCGCCATCTTTTGCAGGATGATATTCAGACAAAGCAATGCTGGAGCACAGGATACTTTGACACTTCATGAAATCTGAATTCCTGTACATAATGCCATGTCATACAGATGCAAGATCATCATTTATCTACAAACATGACACCGTTTTCCCTGGGCGCCACACTGATAATAGCCAGCTGACATAGTCAATATATCCTGCTCAGTGGGATCTGCCATAACTTCTCGGGACAGTTTATCACTTTGGGCCTTGTGCCACACTAATGCAATTTCACGAAGACTTGCCAAGTCAGCCGGGACCTAGCATGGAGACTGAGGTGGGTTCTTTATTTAGGATTTTACCTGACCAGGACTTCCAGGTCCTAATTCTTGGCAGAGCTAGTGATGTGATGACGTGGGTGAAAGCAAAATAGTGATGGTCCTGGCACTACTGGTTAAGATAGAAACGCGTGGACCATGTCACGCCCAAAGGACATAATTTTCTCCTCCCTCAACGTAAATATTAGTGGCAGCTCCCTCTTGCGCGGGTTTTTAATTCACTCTATCTCACAATGACCGTATTCCAGAAAGGAGCACGACTGTGGTTATATCTGGATCCAAATGGTGAACCCAGTCACCTACATCTCAATCAGTACGGACGAGGAAGAGCAAACCCACATCTACTGAAATATATTCTGCAGACACAATATAAGGAAGAAAATACGTCCAGAACCTGAACTACACTGAGTTGTGGTAAGGAATTTTACCTGCCCTGAAGTGAGTTTTTACCAGCCCTGAAGAGGGTTCCCCTGGACTTTTGCGCCAGACGGCTTTCTTGCTGAGGACGGTTCAGTCTTCAAATGCAGCTGATGGAGATGGCAGTTATCCTTTCAACTTAGTAAACCCATGGCCAGACCTGTTATCCAGTCCATGAAAGCCTGGATAAGACCACATGAAGAACTTCATATTCCGACAAAACAAATTTAATTCTCATCCCGGTGATCCACACGACCTCTACAGAACAATTATAGATGGTGAAAATTTACTGTTGTTTCACCTCGACATCAGTAGCTTTTTTTAAAAAATATGTTATATGCAATAAACACCTTGAAATTGAAATAGTAATAGTTCTGCAGCTCATTCTGCGTTACAGCAAGCTGTTGCAGGCTGAACTTTACACAGTTTGTAGTCACTCCGATTGCTAAGGCGAAGGTGGTTACTGGTTTAAGATGGCAAAGTAATCCCTGTACTGTTCATGCCATCTGCTGGGCGAGAAGGGTCTGGAGGGCACTGCATGTCAGCCTGCAGGAACTGAGGCTGGAGGATCAAAAGGCAGGAGGACACTAGAAGGTCATGCTGCCTATCCCTGGAATCACGGTGCCAGCTGGGAACTCCGGCTTGCCAGCTGGAAAGCGCTACCTAACAGAGCTCCAAGAAACGGAGCCCTGGAAATGATGGGCTCCTGGAGTTGGCCCACTTGCTAGTGCTGCCAGGCTGGAGAAAATCCAGGGGACTTCCATGCTCTCTGCACCCCCTGGGAGAAACAGCAAGCAGACGAGGCGGCTACCAAAGCGGCAAGACATGGCCGAAGGTACAGCTGTGTCCTTCATCCCCAGGGCGATTCCTCAAGCCTGAAAGTTTCCCCAGCTTTGCTGCTGGGAGTCGGTATGGAAGTTTGCACCACTGTCTGCTGCATCTCCAGCAGAGCTCACGGCCGGTGGGGATCACTGCTTTGGGCTACTGCCTGCAGCACTGCGGGGCACAGAGCAGTGTCTCCAGCCCCTCGGGCCTGCACACGAGAGGACACGAAGGGTGATAAATTTCGAACCGCCCAGGTGGAGCCCGGGAGCGCTTCGTTCTCCCGCTGGAGTTAACACCTGTAACTTGGAGTGGAGATACCATCACCGGGGCAAGGGGGGTCCGGGCCGGAGATGGCAACTCCCTTGCCAGGGTAAGACGGGGCGTTTTCCGCCCTCACTCGCTGAGCCACAGGAGACGGGACGGGCCCCTCGGACGACGAGCGCACCAGCACAGACGACGCAGTCACCCAGCCGCGCCCGGGG
>NW_010401794.1:0-6963 GCF_000710305.1 Buceros rhinoceros silvestris
GAGCTAGTCATTCTGGCCAGTTATCAAGCCTGGCACGCACTAGCTGAGTTCTCTATGGGAAAAGATGGTGCCAAATAAATGCATTGCTTCCTTCACTTTTGCTTTAGCAAGGATGGCCGTGTGCAAGCTGGGATGTGGCCATCCCATTGCTGCGTGTCCCCAGCTGCCAGGACAGCATGCCTCAGACTGGCAACTGGCAGGTCTAGAAGTCCTGCGTTTGAAGGTTATGTGGCATTGGCAATGTGCTCTCCTGCAGAACCTACCCTACATCCAGTATCTGCTCCAACAGTCCATGCTTAAAATCAGTTTGTGATGAGTGCCTTGCTTTCAGAGGGGAAAAGCTGCAACGCAAAAACCACTCGGTGCTGCTGCTCCTGTGTGGGCAGTGTGACACAGATGAATGTCCACAACACACCGGAGCCAGAAACCTTTGTAACGATCCTTTGGCCTGGGGTATGTCTAGAAAAAAATTCATTAAGCTTGTAAAATGAAATGCTGATCTTCATCTTACAGTCTCCTATTCAAAATAAGAAGAGTTGCATTTTGCGGTCACGATTTTTTGGAGGCCTGTGGGCTTCTCAGCTATTGGTAGTGGTTAAGTGCTAAAGCATGGTGAGGCTTGAAACAAACATACAATAAAAAAGTTGATTGTTTTGAATGTGTTTGAAATTCCCCAGCATAAAATAACTAAAATCAGTGCTGGACATAAGCACTTTCCAGAGTATATTTTCAGTATTTTGCAAGGGTTTAGCATTTTGATCACTCTGTGTTAATTTATGGAACTGCAGCTGTTAGTGTTCACTGTTGTGACAAAAACAGTACATAGAAAAGATACACATATTCTCTTAAAGTAAATGTAGTGGGTGTCTGACCAAGGCAACCACTTATTTCTGAAGGTTTTCTGGTGTTTGAAAGCTGTGAGTATTTGTATCATTTGGGAAATGTCATAATGTTAGACTAGCAAAAATATATATATACTGCATAGTAGGAGAACACAGCACTAGATCTCTGTGTTAGACTTAATTTGTGTTACACTTTGCTTTTACAGACGCTTTTAAAAATTACTTTTCCATTCAGCTTTTGAGGTAATAAGTTAAAGAAGCACCAACATGATTTATTCAAATGTCTAACCATCATAGAAGGTTTCACTGTATCAGAACTACGTGATGAACAGGTTCCTTATACTGTGAAAGACATCTATAAATTTTTCATACAGACTTGACATCTGCTGATGTGGCTTCGGATGAGTCCTGCCTTGAGAGTATCTGCTGAGGGCTTGCTTTGGAAGGGCTGGTCGACTGTAGTGAGCCAGAAGCTGTATTTATTTGCAAAGTAGTGACAGGTTCCGCGTGCACCATTGCATTCGATGAAAGGAGTCGCTCTGAAATCTTCTAGGCAGCTCCCAGGAGAAACCAGTGACTGTCCTCCACCTTCATCACCAGCAGCAGTGTGCTAAATGAGACAAGGAGGGCAGTGTTCAGAGCACAACCTCAGGCAATGCTGTCAAAAACTTACACATGGGAAAAGAGAAAAACTGCAAAATTGCTCCTAATTCTGATCTCCAGAGCAGAGAATCCACTAATCCTGCAACTCTGTAAGGCTTGAGGGGTTGGCTATACTTCAGCTATACAAAGGAGCTAGCTTATATGCTGATGACGCTTCAAACTCTTCTGACAAACGTATTTTGTATAGTTAAAAGATTTTCACTGTAGAAAGTCTTAGAATTGGAGAATCATTTAGGTGGGAGGAGCCCACTGAAGGTCACTTCAGCCAGTCCCCTGCTGGAAGCAGGGCCATTCTGAAGCTGCCCTCAGTTGCTCCAGGGCACTGTCGAATTCTTAACACCTCTGAGGATGGAGTTTCCACAGACTCTCTGGGCAACCTGTTCCTCTTTGATTACCTCCACTGAGAAGAACTTTCCACCATACATCTATCTTGAATTTCCCTAATTATAAAGTCTGTCTTACACTTAAAGTGCACATGAGGAGCACTGTGGAAACAAAATTAGCTTCTGTAGAAATAACTAGTTCTCGCTCCATGGCATATTCTTTGACAGCAAACTACACCGAAATCATGCACCTTTACACCACTCCACTGTTACTGTTGAGACACACTCTGGTAACGAACTGAATGTTACTTTTCTTCTGTCAAGGGCATAGCTAACAAAACAGGGCATTGTTGCTGTAAGCGCTGTAGAGCTGCGGTTTTTAAGTGGAGCTGTTTAATTTTCTGTTAAAAACTGAAAGAATTTGCGATATAAAAGAAAGCAGATAGAATATGAACTTGCTAAATAGTTTTGTAAATGCAAGGAGAAATATGCATGCCTGCCTATGGTTTAATGAACAACATACTATAAAAGTGGAAGCTGTAACTGGATTGTTTCTGCTGTGAGAGGCCCAATGTGTTCACATAAATGAGTAACAGAAGTGGCCACCTTTTAACAGAGTAAAGGACTCTGATCTGTGGCTGGTGTTACATGTTGCTGAGGTTTAGATTGTTTTTTCAAAAAAACCCCAAAACCTAACAAACACCAACACAGTAACTCCCTTCCCCCCAAAAAAAACCCCCACCCAAACCCCGAAGCTGCAGCCCGCCAGCTGTCCTAAAAATTTGCAAGATTTGATAAGCTATGAAGTTCAGGAGCAAATTCCTTCTAGCATCCCTCTGCAGCAACAAAGTTGGTAAGAAGCAGCATAAACTCTTAGTAGCTCTGAGGCCTTCGCGGCTGGAGCTGGAAAGCAGGAAGAACTGCACATGCTGTTTGAGCCCTGGCTTGGGCGCAGACTTGCTTGGTAACCTCAGGACGAGCTCGGTGTACAAGCTCCAACTCTACAGGATCTCTTATTGTAAGGGCCATGGCCTTTTATCCTTCTGCAGTGCTTACGCCACTCTATCTTGCGTGATAGTGGAGAGCCCTGGCTACGTGGAATTTTACTGACTTCTACGGCTGTTTGGGCAGGACTCCATGGTGACTCCCTTCATGATTGTTCCTTACTCAGGGGAAGGAGGTGACAAACTTAAGCCAAGAAAGTAAAACAGTATGTACTCTGAGATAACCATAAGGGTGCTGTACTTTTTTCATAGTTGCCTCAGAAGCAAAAATGTCTATACCAAACACTTCATTTGCTCTGAACGCTAGCTGGGAAACTGAACTCTTCTCACTGTGTGTTCCTTCCTGCTGGCAGACTTTGTCCTGGCAAAAGGTTCTTGCTAAGTGACAACTTTTTGCTCTTAACAATGCTCAGTGTTTACCCAGGGTTTTGCAAACATTTAGTTAATCCCTGGAATTCTTGTGAAGAAACTATGAGATTGGTATTGGGGCTTTTTATAGAAGCAAAAGAAAGGTCCAACATAGGCCTGGTCAAAAATTTGACCTGCCCTCTCAAAAATGTGTTTGTTTTTTTTTTTCTGTAACTAAATGAAAAGTATCAGATTTCACTTTACCTTATTTTTGGAAAATAAGTTTTTGGTTTTTGACAAACAAATGGTTTGAGAATAAGACTGACAATTATTCTTATATGACATTTTCTGCCAGAGAAATCTTATTTTTTTCCCCATCCCTGTTTACTTCAGCATTCAGAACAGTCTTTAACGAGTTAACAACATGTGCATACTGTTGTAGGTTTCAACTTTAGTGTACATCAAGCAAGTCAGAAAAATGAACATCTGTCAGATCATTCACCTACACATTCTAGCTGCTCTTTACCGTGTTCAGTCCTCCAGTGCTTACATGATCTCTCTGTACAGCCTTGCCAGAAAGGCAGGTCGGGCCCTTCAGCAGGTCCCACTGCACACCTAATGCTAAGCTTTTCTGTAGCATCCCATTTCCTAATTGTAAGATTACTAGATCTAAGAGATCCTATAAGCTGTGGGATATAGAGCTTAGCTCTTGTTGCCATTAGAGATACAACACTGAAGTTTAGTTTTAAAAACAACAGGAGGCTGCCTCTCTTTCCAGACTAAGTTAAAGACTTTGGCTTCTAAATCTTTGACTAAGCATCAATGATTTCAAGTTTCCAAAAGATGGGGAAAACTTTGGTTGGTTTGTTTTTTTCCCTCTGGACCAGCTTCTTAATAGTCACATATATAAGTAACCCCCAATCTTTAGCTGTGAAAATGCTTTGTAGGCTACTGTCGCGCCTCAGTGCAATTTTATTTGTTAATCCACAGCTGTCACTATGTTCTGCTCCGAAGCACTGTGTTGTACATAAAGTAGGGACTCCAGATGCTACTCTGACAAGAGGCAATTTTCTCTGCAACTCACAGAAACTTTGTTTCTCCTCTCTGCTTTCTAGAAACTAGTTTTGTAGCTCCCTGGTTCCTCAGTATGACACATGGTTTTAGAGTTTCTGGCTCTAAAACTGAGCAGCCTTCCTAGCATCTAAGACTCAAAACCCAGTGCCACACAAAATGTGACATGGAGAGAAAAAAAATACCATAAGGAAGGAATATCCGATCCACAAACTGCGCCAGCCTTCAGGGCAGTGAGGAATCGAAGCTTCTTGGCTATGGACAGCAATTGCCACAGCTGGGGCCTCACAAACTGAGCAGCGGCTGATATATGGCTTAATGTCATCTTCTGCCACAGGCATCATTGGAAGAGGTGCTGTAGTTGAAAGCCAGTAGGATTTATCATTTCGACTTGCATAATAACAAATATCCCCTGGGTTACAGTAGAGGAATGGCATAGTGCTGAAACGAGCCAAACATGAGCCGGCCAGCCCTGTTAAAAAAAATAAGGAAAAAAAAGAGAGAAATTATGGCAATCAATCATTCTTACAGAAGACAATGCACATTTTCAGTTTCCTGCTCCTTCCCAAGCATGAGTGTAAAAGTCTGTGCTCCAGAATGTTCTGCTGGCTTGTTGTTCCCCTTGAACAACACTACTGACTTGCAGGAGCATTCTCAGGCACTATATGCATTTTATCTTCTCATTTGGGTGTTCCCTAAGCCTGTTTGCTGAAGTCCCAGCTTTCTGTAAGTTCTACTTGTTTATTTTTGTTCTTTTCAGCCAGAGAGATGGAATTGAGGCTGCTGCCGGCAATACCTCCACGTACCTAGATCCTGGTTGTGTGCTTTCTCTTGTCCTTCAAAGTACAGTAAGCTGTATCCACTCCAGAGTTTGTTCATGCCAACGGGGCACATTGGCTCTTGATCGGACTGGCTGTGCTTCACCAGCAGGTAGCCCATGCTAACGCTGCGACCTGGCATGCCTGGCAGCCCGGGGCTGCCGGGGCGGCCTGGCTGACCTTAGAAGACGGGGGGAAAAGAAATAATACAACTTAGTCTGTGCTCTCACAAATCTCCTGGTGCTAGCTGACATTCCAGCTAAGTTGCTGATGAACGAAACTTAATTGCATGATGTCTCTTCTTAAGGTAAGTTATTGTTTACAGAGATGTAGTTCAAGGATTACAGCAGTTGCTTTTGAAGTAGAGTGGTGCTAGATCAGGCTCCTTGGTTTCTAAAATGATGTATTTCACTATCATAGCTGCGGAAAGTCATATATAAACTTCTGGTGAATTTGAGCATACTTTGTACAATAGAGATGAGGATATTTTTCCTTTAAAACATTTTCTTAGTCCAAGATTAACCAGTGTTTTTTAAATTGCTTGCATTTGCTTCATACATTTGAAACTATGCTCTGCAAATACCTTTTTCTTTGTGTTCTTAGCTAATCAAAATAGTAATTGTTCCGCTCTTTCATTGAATAAGGACACAGGTATTTCTTTTACAAATAGGTTCCCTGAAACATCACCTATCCAAATGTCAACTACCCAACCATTTATTTCCAATAATGTAACTGGTAAAACTTGGTAAAATTAAAATACTTAAGAGAAAACTTAATATGTCTCTGAAATACTTAAGAGAAAACCAATATAAAAACATACTTTGGTCAAAACAAACTCACTTCCATGACTGGACTGATATCTACATCTATCAAAAGTTATTCTGAAAACACTGCTTTAAGACAACTCTGTTAAAAGTTACTTGTCCCTTCTGAAGCAGCTGTGAAGACAGAAACTTTCCTTCCCTCCCCATCCAGTGATGTAGCAACTACGGGATGATTTATGGCAGTGAAATGGGAAGGAGGGGGGAAGTGCTGTGTAACATCTCCTACCTTCAAATCCCACTGGACCTTGAAACCCTGTTGCTCCTTGTTCACCTCTGGAGCCGGGAGGAGCTGGAATGCCACCCCTGCCCTGGAGTCCTGGCTCTCCAGGTGAGCCTCTGAAACCTTGCACCAACAACAGGTATAAGCACAGTGACTGCAGAGATATCAACATGCTGCTCACTTTCTTAACACATGCTCTACTTGCCTATGTTTGGTCCTATCTGCCAGGTTTACACTAAAGGGAAGATCCTAGGGCTCCTGCTGAGGCAAAGACCACTGATGTCACTGGAAAAGGTTGCTAAGATCAAGATTATACGAGCCCCACAACCCTAACCTTTCGCTCTTGCTACCACTACGCATCTCTGCTGAGGCTAGTAGCAAGTGGTGCACTGCGTCACGTCCACGCGTCACTAATGCTACATTCCCTGAGTTGCTAGCATGCCCACAGGATGTGCGCATTTCCACCGAAGACGTTCAGTCTTGACTTAAGTGACATTCATATCTGATGTTGCTTTGGTTATGTGAGTGTTGTCAAAGTTTTCTCCCGTTTTGCTTATGTTCTGAATGCTAGGAGGAGGAGGAGAACGAGGAAAGCCAGGCCCTAGCTTTGAATAACCAAAATTTGACTCTCCTTTCTGATTTGGAGAATTTAAAGTAGAAGCGAGCTAAAGCAGTGCTTTGGGTAGTCTCACTCTGCTAAGGGGAACTAAGCTTTCTCTCTGAGTGTGTGATTCCTACCTGGATCGCCTGGTGGACCCTGAGGTCCCATATCTCCTGGGCTTCCTTGAGCTCCTATATTTCCACGGAGACCTGGTGAACCTTGCTCAGCAACCAGCCTTGGAGGAAGAGC
>NW_010401794.1:7134-8407 GCF_000710305.1 Buceros rhinoceros silvestris
GCCTGGAGGGCCCTTAAAGCCTGTGATTAGAAGCAAGATGAGGTAGTTTGATTAAAAAAACCCAAACAACTCTTATTTTTCTTAATGTGCTTAGCCTGTGATTAGAAGCAAGATGAGGTAGTTTGATTAAAAAAACCCAAACAACTCTTATTTTTCTTAATGTGCTTTCATCCACAGATATGTTGCTGTTACTTGGCTGCAAGAGAGAGGGACTGTGGTCTGCAACTCACTAGCTGGGTATAGCAGCTGTATTTATATACTGGGGAATGTGTGTAAGTATGTGGATTGTCTTCTCTAAGAAGGAAATGAATGATGCTCCTGCTTCCCCATTTATGATACAGGAAGCTAGGAAGTTCCTCCCAAACAGTCAAAAGCTCTTAAGGTGCATCTCGATGTTATAGACAGAGTGAAGGATTTTAAAGATATTTCTAAATATCTGGTATGTCTACTCTGGAGGATTACTTTAGATTAGGAATTTATTTTTTTTAACCCAAAATGGCTCTGATCTTGGAGTTGGTACATCATATAAAATAATTTCATAAAGGCAAAAAACCGACTACCCATGTTAAACTCAGGTATCTGTCCATGGGAATTTGCCAGGAGTCACAGAGTCATGCAGGTTGGAGAGGACTCTGGAGGTCATCTAGCCCAACCTCATGCTCAAAGCAAGACCAGTCAGATCAGCTCTGTGTAGCTGCAAAATGAGTGGTTTAGAAAGGGAGTCATGTATCTGACTGCACTTACTCACCTGTTACTCCTCTATCCCCCTTGGGTCCGATAGGTCCTAAATCACCTGGAAATCCTACTGTGCCCATAAAGCCGATGACACCTGGCTCACCTCTACGACCTTTAACACAAAATGACAGGCGGCATTATTGCGTTTCAGCACAGATCAAGTGAGTGCAAAAGTCAGGTTATTGAAGCTACTGTAGCATAGGAGATTGCCCTCCCCCGGCCAAGATCAGCGTTTCCCATCCTTACCTTTTGGCCCAGAGGACCCAGGAACACCAGGTCTCCCTGGTAATCCAGGATCACCTCTACTTCCTTTTGGCCCAATTTCTCCAGTCACACCTGTTTGTCCAGTTTCTCCTTTGCTTCCTGGTGGAGCTGGTATTCCAGGCTGCCCCTGTAGTCCTGGATAGCCTGTTTAGAACACATACAGGTTGTAATCTGTGTGTACTTAAGACCCGAGCACAGGGGAAAATAACAGTACTACCTAATTGCATCCCATCAGGTTTTATTTCCTTAATTCAAGACTTATTTGACATTCCTG
>NW_010401794.1:8506-9975 GCF_000710305.1 Buceros rhinoceros silvestris
GCTCCTGCTCTCAGGCTGGCACACTCTTCTGCTGCAGTGGCAGAGGAATTAGAGCATGAAGTTCCAAAAAACCACAGTGCCATCTCAGGCAAGATTTCAGCAGAAGTGGGGTGCCTGCTGAGCTACAGCCTTCAATTCCTTCCCCAGCAAATGTCCCACTTCACTAGGTTACTCCCTGCTTCATCCTAAATTCTCCAAGTAACTAGAGTGAAACTGGAGAGCAGAAAGTACGTGACTCAGTGCCAGATGGTAAATAAGCCAAGGACTTACTGTGCCGTGTATCTTAGAACTTCAGTTGAACATCTGGATACAAATAACTACTCCATGCTGTCTTGGGAATTATGGGAACAGCTTCTTTTTCCAGAATTACATATTGCCTGAAGCTAAACTGGCAGGTTTCTCATCAGTTAGCTCTGCTGCCTAAGAAGACATTTGAAGCTTGTTTCCAAGAAGGGAGGAACTTACTAACTATGGGCCATCTCTTGTGCTGCCTGTTGAAATTGGATCACGTGTGGATACCAATGCCAGATGCATGTGGCAAAGTAAAAGTGAGCCATGCCTGTCTCACCATTTTGGCTGGGAGATGGTGTTCCTGTACCAACTCTCCTGACTGCTTCTATTTCTGTTTTTTAATCAATTGACTGCCTAGGGAGTGGGAAACAGTATGCAGAATTAGGCCAACTAACGTTCTCTTTCCATTTGGAAACCTAGGTATTTTTTTGGTTTTCAGCTGGCTTGCCTGTTCTAAGATTTTGCCTAGTTTACATAAAAATTTCCGTGCATCCTGTAAAGATGATAGTGTGACACCTGCCACTTCTGCTACAAGCTCTTCACAGTGGCAACACAGTTTGAAATGACCGTGCAGTCCAATAACCAACAGGAGCACCAGCCTTTAAATATAAAGAGACACAGAGTGGCTCTTTCATATTTGTGAGAAGGCAGGCTCATAGCACGGACTTCTAGAGAGAAGAGCTAACACTTCCCAATGTGACTTAGTTTGCGTGGTAATTTCACATAGGACAATTCTGTAAATGATTACGACAGTATTAAGAAATAATGTGTCTTGGAAGTTGTTAAAGAATTCTGGATGATTAAATCTGTTATTTGCATGAAAATCAAACCCTTCCATCAGGACAACCTGGAGGAACTGCCTTTTGCTTTTAAGAGGCAGTCCCTATTCTCTTATGTACCATTAGATCTGTCCAACAATTATTCACAGACCTTAGTGTTGTGTTTAATAGGGATATTTTACTGAATCGAGACAGAAATAACAATGGCTGCTGTTGCTAACTCAGTACTTCTGTTGTTGTCTGAGGGCACAACCTTGACAATCTTTTATTGTTGTCTGAGAGGAACAAGGCATGGATTACCTGGCACTCCATCTAGACCTGGGGAGCCTTTATCACCAGGATATCCTGATATATTTGAAATTCCAGGAGGCCCTGGAAATCCATCCGACCCAGGAATGC
>NW_010401794.1:10050-11068 GCF_000710305.1 Buceros rhinoceros silvestris
AGGGTCCTTGGACTCCTGAAAGGAAGAGGACAAAAAAATCAGTACTGCAAGGAAAATGCGTAAGTCTAAGTATAAAGACTCACCTTAGAATAAGTGTAAAGAATGGGGTTTTCAAAAGAGAAAACACCTGCAGCTCCCACTGATTTGTGTTTTATTTTTTCAGATGACATTGTGGAGGTTTTTCTTCAAAGACCCAAATACTAGTTCTGTGCCAATGCTCTCTGGATAGCTAATTACATCTCGCTGTGTGGAGTGCTATTGTGTCTGCCAGGGAAAATATTATTTCAAGATAGGAAGTACTGAAAATATCCTAAGTATATTGAAGGAGACGAGAAAGCAGCAGAGGTCACAGACACTTAGTGGTTTTTTTGGGTCAGCTAAAACCAAAAGTTTGAATCCAAGTTCTACACAGATGAAAAGTTTTAAATGGCAAAAAATCTGGCCCATCAATGACGGATTATTCTTTTGAGTAGATTCAAATTGTCAGGAAGGCACAAACCCCCTTTTGTTTATTCATTTTAAAAAATTAATAATCTTTAATTCTACGAAACAAACATGAATAAGTGAAATAGCTGTTTCTTCCAGAGCTTCAGAGTAAATCTCTGAATGGTGCCTGAGATGACACAGCATGTTAGTGACAACAAAGTTTAATACAAAAGAATAGGAAAGAGCCCCTGAGCCAAGTAGGCAAAGGCAGTAAGGTTTTATATCTATGCCAGTCCTTAATCCTTTCAGAGCTGAAACATTGGAAAACTTAAAAAAACCCCTCCTTAATTACTTGGTTCATACGTAACACCAGTCTGGCAGCTCCCCGGTGGAAGAAGAACTGGTGGTGAACAATACTGAGATAAGTGCAGCCTGCTACTACCAGGTGGGTTTGAGCCAGAAGGATGTACGCTTACATCGCACAAGAGGTGATGGCAGAAGTAAAGCACTGTGCGTAGGAATAGAGCCCAGGAGGGATCAGTGGGACGATCACTGGTTGATGAAGGAAGGGAAGGAAGGAAGGAAGGAAGGA
>NW_010401795.1:0-3169 GCF_000710305.1 Buceros rhinoceros silvestris
AAATAATAATATTATAAATATTTTCCAGTGTTTGTAGCAAGGGAATTGATCTCCAAGAAATCACAGCCTCTTACTTAAGGGCCTCAGACCAGGTCCATTAGGTGTACTATGAGAAGACTGGTTCCCACAGAAAACAGCAAGTGATCACATAATTAAAAACTGGAATAGCACAGGGAAGTTGTGTTAAGGCTGTTCTGTCTGTTTTAATTCTAGTATTCATATGTTTGACTTCAGATAAGCAAAATATTCTTTCACTTTTTTTAGTGTCTTTAATTCCCTAGATTTTCAAATAGCCAAGTGAAAAAGAGTGATACACACCAACATATCAGTGCTTTGTGGTCATCCACAGTACAGCAACCTTCAGACTCAGACACACCTCCTGCCTCTTGAGTTACTTAAGAAGATGCTAATGGTAGTAGGTCCTCCTTAGTTTCAAGGAACAGCTGTTTTCAGGATGGTGAGATACACGAGTGTCAAAAAGAAAAGGAAAAAAAATACCTCCCTGCCACAATGGCCATTTAGCTGATTTTTTTCCAAAGCATCACTCCAAACCTTGAAGGCACAGGAACTCTTAAAGATGTTACCAGAATATTTAAGCATGGGCAAAAGCCAGTATTTTCCTCTAGCATCGGATTCATAAACAGCACACCCGTAGCAGAAGCAGCTCTCTCCAAAAATTATGTTTAAAGCCAATAAAACTAACTACAAATGGTTAAAACTCAGTAAAACTTACGAGCAAATGAGAGAGGTTGCTGTAATGGTAACTGCAAGACAGCAAATCCTGCATCTAATAAATGTAGATAACATGCATGAGAGAGAGCAAAAAGGAAAACACTAAGCAGGCTTTAAACAAAGTGGAAGATCAGAAACATGTAATTTTAACTTGCACAAACACAGCAGAAGCAAAGGTTCAGGAAAATTCTATCTGATAGGAAAAACGGTGACTGATTAAGCTGAACTCTTCCTACACCTAACACTGTGTTCAGGAAGCTACGCCCATTCAGTTTGGTGGGTGAAGTGCCTGCATCAGTTCCCAAAATCTTCTAAACACTCCCACTGATGCTGACAACAAAGGCAAGTGAAAAACTGAAGACTTTTCCAAAGACAAAAGAGAGAACTTGAAACAAGAACTGTGGGGCAGGAGGGGTCTCTGCCACCAGGAATTCTGTCATCTGTAACACCTTAAAGCCACTTCCTCCACAGAGAAAACATGCATCATCCTCATCATCACTGAACAAAGTGAGAGCACAACAGACCTGTTTCTTAATCAGATGAAAAGCTGAACTAACTTGATTCCTACCACACAAATCCTGCATGGTTTTCCTCACGCACCTACCTGCATTAATATGAGCACAGAAGGTCCTGCTTAGCTAAGCTCCTGCCACCACAGCCCTCTTTTTCACTGGGAGCACAAAGATTAATTCACTGCTCTGGAAGGAGGAAAAAAAAAAAAAAACCACCCACCCACTATTCATCTGGTTGTGTTCATAAAAAGCACCACCCTGACCATACTCCCAAAACTGCTCTGCTCCTGTAAATGTATACATTACAAACATACAGGTCTGGAATTTACAGTCAACAAACAGCAATACAAACAACCACCAGAGAATGTATAAACACTCATAGGAGCAAAAATACTCAGCCTGGCTGCACCACACACAGTGTTCATTTATCTCCCTTGCAGAAGATCAATGGGAGAAGACATTCAAAACAACTTTTTAAACAAAGTGTCACTTTGTGTTAGTTTATGTCAGTGGGGCTTCTTTCAAGTACTTGTGTCACAGTAAGATATGGCTGTGTTTAGACAGTCTTCTTGTTCCTTTACTCCAGTCATGGTAGCTGGGCACAGGTGAATAGGGAGAAGGGCTGCTAGTCTGATCCAGTTACGGATTTAAGACACAGTCTTTGCAGCTCAAGAGAAAATTGCCATATATTTGTAACCTGAATGCAGGTCAGTAACTTCAAAAGGTCAAGCTGAACGTCTAAAATATTTTTGTTATTAATGCCCCACCACCTCCCAGTTCTGTGAATGCCAATGAGCAGACTCAGCATCTACAGAGCTGAGTAGCAGTTAGCCTGCACCTCTGAAGACCAGGTCCTCAAGAAGATGAAAAAGGAGTTTTGAAGCAATGCCTTTCTGCCATACAAGCAAATTAATTCTCTCTTCATTCGAGACCCACTTCTTAAAGCACAGTAGGCACAGATTTCTTTA
Organism: Buceros rhinoceros silvestris; assembly: GCF_000710305.1. NCBI lineage: Eukaryota > Metazoa > Chordata > Aves > Bucerotiformes > Bucerotidae > Buceros > Buceros rhinoceros. The sequence continues at coordinate 2,213 of NW_010401795.1, forward strand.
CTGGGGTTTCTTCACTTGTTGCTATCCCATTAGCCTACTGTTGAGGCTACTGAATTTCCCCTATCCACTTATTTCACTTTTTAAGAATACACAAACTATTTTGGTGCTTTCTTGTATAGTTTACAATATCACAAGATTTGTTGATGCTTCTTAACAACTCCCCACAGTACACTGCACTTCTATAATCCCTTTAATTCAGATATCAAAGCACTCTGCAAACAATACATTTGCCTCGCCAATGGCCCCCACTGCATTAGGTCCTTATCATTATCCATACTTTACCATCAAGAAAACCTAAAGCAGAGCAAGGTAATGCAATTTAGCAGGGTTACAAAGAAAACAGTAGAAATGAGAGCAGAATGTGAGTTTTCTAGCTCCCCAATTCATTAGCAAGTCAGCCATCTGAGATGGTGAAAATTCAGCAGAAGTTAAGATTATGCCTCAGGTAGATTTACCTTTCTTACACGCAAACACCACGTAAGCGTGTGGTTTATGCTATTGGCCTTTCAAGGGTCCTCTGACTTTACAACAGCTTTTAAATACCCAGGGGAAAAGACTCATAGGAACAAGAAAACTTTGAGGTTTTTCCTTCCACAAGATTAAACTCCTACTTGAAAAGATGTGGATGATAGCAAAGAACATACCTAAAACATCACATCAACTTTCAAACTAATTCCCTTCTGATATAATATACCCAGCCTCCAAAGGATAGAGAAATAATCCAGAACGCATGCAACTGCCGCTTTTCTGTCAGTATAGCAACCTAAGCAATTGTCTGCTTTCTGCAAGGCTGTGTGATGCCAAGGGATCATATGGAGAAGTCAGAGTTCCCCCCCACATTTTGGTAGATCACACACACTTGCCTATTGTGTCTCAAAGAGTTGACGAGGGAAGAGCAGAGAGCACTGAAAGAGCAAACAGGCACTGGAGCCACTGACCAAAAAAAAAAAAAAAAAA
>NW_010401795.1:3213-29968 GCF_000710305.1 Buceros rhinoceros silvestris
AAGCAAAAAGGCCCTGGGGCCACTGCCCAAAAAAAAAAAAAAAAAAATCAAAATAGCAAACCTATGGAGGCAGTCTGGTTGCAGAAGGGACTACTTCAAGTCAAATTCAGGTCTGAGGCAAACAAACCAAGTTCTGGAGCAGCAGACCTTATTCACCATCAGTTTATGGGACTCTGCACATTAAATTCAAAGGATTCTGATCAGACAGGAGAGCATTCGCACAACACTGGTGTATCTCCCTCTTGCTTAGAATGTTTGTGTCACATACACACCTCCTCCAGATACACGGCACTAGACTTGATGGTGGACCATTGGTACATCTAGGTTTCTAACACCAGAATGAATAAATAAGAATAGATGAGTATTTGTGCTCACACATCTGGTAGCAAATTGTTTTGAGCATTAGTGTCTTGTGGAGTAGACACAAAGCCAGGAAGGCCATACTACTGGTTTTCAGGCTGTGGTTTAAGCCATAAATGACTGGTGCTTTGCTTACTTCCTACCTTAAATATTCTTGAAAATTTGTCACAACTCCCCATAAGTAAGCATCTTCAGTGATTAATTTTTCAAGGAAAATCTCTCTTGCACTGGAGGTACAGTGACCATCTAGTAGTGGTGGCCTTATACAGGAGGAATCTTTTGTTCTGACTTAAAAAATCTCTTAAGATCCTTTACCCATGACTTTTATGAACTAGTAGCTTTCTGCCCTGGGAATGTCACCTCCATTATTAACCAAAAAAAGTAATGCTTATGTATGCCACACCAACACTGAAACATAATCAAATAAGGAATATTGTTTAGATACTAGACACTGAGGACAGTAAGAGAGATACACTGAATCTTCAGCAATTGTCAGAAGAGGATAGCTTAGTGGAAACAGATCCTGTTTCACAGGGAACACAAATTTCTAGTTTATAATTTAGTGATAAAGAGGAAAAGGAAACATAGCCCAATGTATGTTTCACTGATAAGGCTCCCTATGTTCCTAGAGCTTGTAAAGGCAATACACTGAAGGAAACACATTTTATATGCTCATGCAGTATCTTCGACCATACAAACATACGATCAACTGCCAGTCATGATAGATTATCAGTATCCTATCTAACAGTGTTTAAAAGGTGACTCTACGTTAGATTGAACAAACTCCCTTAATTTGTGACTTTCTAGTTACGCATCCTGACTTATCAAGTAGGGGCAACTTGTACTCTACCCATTACAAGACTCCTCTGGAACTTATTTGCTTGCCCAAATCAGTGCACTCAAACTCCTACAGAAATTATCCAACAGCATGAGCTGGGTTGGAAAAAATGTCTGCCTTGCTGTGAAAGAAGACATTACTCCACCAGAACAATCACCCTCATGCCTTACCTTTTTTTTTTATTATTATTTACTTTTTAATGGAAGCAAAAACCCCTGTCATCTCACCTACTCCTCTTTTAATAAGGAACGACTGCCGTGACTACCCCCATCTAGAACCACCATTCACTGCCAGCACCTCTGCTCTCCTCGTGTGCTTAGAGAATAACTGATTAGCACTTTGCATAATTAACCTGATTAGCACTGTGCATAATCAAACTGATTAGCACTTTGCATAATTAAAAAGAAATAATAATAATAACAATAATAAGCAGTAGGTAATAGCAAAAGCTGCTAGTCCCAATGCCTGTTCGTTAGCTCTAGGATTAGTTTAGTGTGGCATATTTTATTTCTTAAAACTAATTTTTTAAAGATGCATAAGCTCCTAAGAAATACAAGTTAAAAATTTCTAATTGACTTTCAAGATCACTAGTGAAAATACTGGTTGTTCCACTATTACAGCTTAGCATTTCTTGTACCTCCTTCTGCTGCAGCTGAAGACATTTAACAGGATAATGCCTGACCAGATGGACCACAGGTCCAGTGTCCACATCTGTCCAGAGCACTGCTTTTAGATTCACTACCACAGCATACAGAAGCCTCAGATCTTCTAATGAATATATCCTCACAATGTACTTCCAGGGTAGGAAAGCTGTATTACCATTATTATCAAGACAGGCAAGGTAGTAAGACACATATCCTCACAACTACGTAGGCACTGAATTCTTTCCTGCCCTGAACAATTACTTCAGACTACACGAAGTCAGGAGAGGAACATGGAATTCATCAGATTCCTGTCCCTAAGCCTGCATCTCTCTCTTCCCCCATTTGAGCATCATCCTTGTCTGTAGGTGTGTTTTGCATTCTGTTCAAGAATATAAGAGTCAGAAGGTACTTTCATTGACTCTAGCCTGTCCCACTTCCAGGATAAATCTCCCAATTAGGGTTTCAGGATTAACACCCACCTCTCAAAATCTGAAGAACCTGTGTAGCTACACCTACCTAGACTGAAAACTGAAAATATCAATGTTAAATGTCTGCATCACTTGTGTCTCTGTTCCTCTAGGACAGTCAAGGGCAGACAGCCCAGAAGAGTGATGCCCCAAATGAGTGGGTAAACTTTAATATTTGTTTACTAATGTGTCCTCATCTCTTCTAGTCACCACCATAATCCGTGTTTCTGCTCACTTTATTCACTTCTCTCTTGCATCCTTATGTTATAGCTCAGATTTTCCTTGCATTCCACAAGAGCAATCTTGACATGGATCTGTGGAAGCGGATCCAGAGGAGGGCCACAAAAATGATCTGGGGGCTGGAGCACCTCCTCTATGAGAACAGGCTGAGAGAGTTGGGGTTGTTCAGCCTAGAGAAGAGAAGGCTCCAGGAAGACCTTATCACAGCCTTTCAGTACTTACAGGGGGCTTGTAAGAAAGATGGGGACAGCCTTTTTGGCAGGGCCTGTTGTGACAGGACAAGGGGTGATGGTTTTAAACTAAAAGAGGGGGTATTTAGACTATAAAGAAAAAAAATTTTTACAATGAGGGTGGTGAAACACTGGAACAGGTTGCCTAGAGAAGTGATAGATGCTCCATCCCTGGAAACATTCAAATTCAGGTTAGATGGGGCTCTGAGCAACCTGGTCTAGTTGAAGATGTCCCTGCTCACTGCAGGGGGGTTGGACTAGCTGACCTTTAAAAGTCTCTTCCAATCCAAAGCATTCTGTGATTTTACAAATCTTCACCTTACATACTCTATTACACCTTCAAGAGCACCTGAAACAGTCACCGTGCACCACTTCCTTACAACGACTGACTACACTGGTCACTGGGTAGCAAACACATCTTATGCTCTCTCTCCTGACTGCTCAGGTTTGGACACTGGGCACCCGGGGAGTCAGTTCCTCCCGAGTGATCAGTCTGCCCACCCTGCATCTGGAGGAATTGCTGCCTCCAGACTGCACATGGCCCAGATGCAGCACATTGCATGGATCTGTCCTAGAACAGTGACAAAAATATTCCCAGTGTGCTAGAGCTTCTCTCATATAAAAAGCCAATGAGAAAATGTAGGGGGAAAGAGCAATGAAAGAAAATCTTATCATAATTCACTGAAAATGTATTACCCATGCACCCCAAGCTAAAGAACCCATTTGAACAGCTAAGGGTGCAGAGCTAGTCACTCATTTCACAAGTTGTTTAGTTTCAGTAGAAAAGTGTTGCTGTAGAGATTTTTCAAGTCCAAATGTTCCTGGGGAAGGTAGTTCCAGTAATTCTGGGAAGGAAGCCAATCCCTTGGCTTTACATGTAAATATTTAAACAACATTATTTTTATATACATATATTTAATACACATATACATATATGTCTTTAGACTTCCAGACTCACAAAACTGCAATGGAAAAAATCTGTCAGTTGACATACAGCTATCGGCTCACCTGCCTGAACCATGATACCTGACCATCAGAAACAAAACACAACTTCAAAAGAACTGGGCCATGTCATCTATGTATACTAATCTACCCAAACAGAAGAGGTGAAAGAGCAGGACTCAGATTCTAAGGTAGATAGATTAAAGTCTTAAATTGTATCTCCTCTTAGGAGTGGTAAAAATATAAGGTTCATCAGTTTAAAATCTTTTAGAGCCTAGATGGATGCTCCATCCACAGGTGTGGAATCTCCAGCTTTGGATGACACAAAGCTTCACATTCCTAGCATCTTAGCGCTCTGACACCTGACAGTAAAGCTGTGGCTTCATCGTGTTTAGAAAGGTGCTTCAGGCTTAAATCAGGTTCATACCTCAAAAGGGATTACTTGGTAGAAAATCCAAGCGAAAGAATGGAAATATACATGGCACTGAAATTTATTGAATAAATAAAATGGGGAAGAATCGAAGCTGTGAAATTGTTGAAGAGGGGGTTAATAAAGTGGAAGATGATGATTTAGTGAGAAAAAGGTATCCAGTCAGAGCATATGATGAATAAATCAATCCATTAAAATAAAATTTACCACAGATTCCAACTGTATACACTTAGTAAGCAAAAAATCCACATTAATACAAGGTATATGTGTGTAAATTCATAGCTATATGATTTAAAGAAATCGAATATTTTTGAATACAATATATACATGTCTGTTCAAGTCTGTATATAAGGCACAGCCAGTGTGAGCTTTAAGAAAAGATCACAGAAATGTACATACATATAGATTAAAAAAAAATGTGTAGAAAAAAGGACCAAGAGTAGGGCAAGTCTTTCAGAAAATATTTTAATAGCTATATCAAAAGCCCTCACCCAAAGTTTGAGGGGCTTTTGCAATCTTACATTTTTCTATTGCAAAAATACACCTGCTTTCTTGTCTTTTTTTCTCCCCCTAAACTAAATATTTCTTCCATCTAATGACTCTCTTTATTAGACAGCATCTAATTTGCATACATTTACATACAATTTAACTGCTAGCTTGTGAGAACAAAGAAATGGCTCTGTATTGTACTGAAGGACAATACTCAAAAAAGGAAGGTATAAAAACTAGCTAGCTCAGTGGTTGTGTATTCTCTTTGTTTCAGAAATACCAGGATTTTTAAACACACCACTTAGAGGGTGAAAAAGATTATTTCATCAAACAATGAAAAAAGATACTGTGCAGCTCCCTTTTAACACATTCTCTCTCTGGCCTGGTTAATGGGATTTAAGGGTCCAATATTTCTTTGCTTTCTTCCGTTTCCTTTATTAGAACTGATGGATTTAATTCTGTCACATATTTTACTTCATATTTTATTCCTATAACAATCTATGCTCCAATGCTAATTCAACACTATCTTCCTTTCCTTGCAGTCAGCCTGGAATACAACTGAACGATCTTTGATGGGCATGAAGTACTCTGCCCTCAATGTCCAGTGCTAATGGGTTTTGGAGAGAGTCTGCCAGAATTTTACCTTGCAGCAACAAGTATAGAGATAATGAAAACTTACCATGTAGCTGACTGGGAATCAACAGGAAGGGAAGCAGGGCTGTGCTCTGCTTGTGACAACAGGGAAGGACTGTGGTCACAATAAATGCAGGATGTAAAGGATGTGTTGAGCACTCTAGTTCCCTAAAAGAGGAGGAAAAAAGAGAATCTTTAGGATCTCACATGAAGCAAAAACGTTTAGAAACGGTTGGAAGGAACTCCAGTACGGGCCCTACCAAAAGCATATGCATCAGCAAAGGGTTTTTCTCCAAAGGCTTTGCAGTAAGAGTACCAATTGCAGAGGATGGCTATAAACCTAATCCAGGCGGACCTGACATAAAAATCCTGCAGGAAAAAAAGAAAGTAGGATTCCAGGCTACATGCTGCACATCCCTGTGTACCCTCAAACGCGAGAAAACCAGTGAAACAGAACAGTCTGCCATTTGTTACTGCCTGCATAGCCAGAGCTGCTAGCTTTACTCCCCAACTCTCTCCTTCCCGGTATCATACTCAATGACTCGTCCTCAGTGCAGCAGAAAAAGTAAAGTGCCAGCATGCATTGGTGAAGAGACAGGGGAAAGAAGACACAGTCACTCTGGCGGCACTTTATAAGAGCCTGTCCTACAGAAGCACAAGTGAAATCTTCTCCAGTGTAAGCAGACCTGTTGTGATCTATAGAATGGGACTACTTATGCTAAAAAGTGCTAGGCCAAGTTAGCTTGCATACAAAGCAGGTGTAGCATTTAGCACCCTGCAGTCATTTTGCCCGTTCATTTTGCCCCAGCCAGCTACGTGGTATGTGGTATACTGGCCTTATATGGTCAGCAGAAGACCAAGTGTTAATTTGGTGGGCATTCTCATCCCAGCATGTGTGGCACAGTAACACTGTGACTGAAGATACAGCATCCACTCACAAGCTGTGCATAGAAGAAACTCATGCTGATACTGCCCTGATGTGTCTCACTGGCGCACAAAATACATTATAGATTATTTTCAGACACAAATTTTAACTTAAAGCTGGCTGAAATGTTAATGAAGCTTTAGCTCTTTTTCAAAAGGGAAAATTCCCTACTGCCTACAAAAACGTTTTCTTTTTTTCCCCATCTGATCTGCTTCTAATGACATATAGAAAACAAACGTCATAAAAGAAATTAATCAAGCCCTCATACCGTTTCTCCTTTTCAAGGATGGAAAGGTTGAGGTGTGTGATCATCAGACTTTCTGATGTGTATCAAAACACAGGTTTTAGAAAGCAGCGGAGAAAGTAAGCTCCAAAGCCATGGTTCCTGTACCTACCACATTCTGTGCTCACAGCTATATCTTGCTGAAACCACTGCGTTATTATTTCCAGATTGTCCTGGTTTGAGCTAAAACTTCCTTGTTTTGGGAAATGGACAAATAGAATTATTCCATGTAGTACAATAATTCCGCATTTAACTGGCTAAATGGAGTCAGGTGCAATGTTACGTGTCAAGGTTATAAAAGCAGCAAGCAAGGGGAGGATCGCTCTCCTGGGCTTCCGGGCAGCGGCACGAAGAGAGGGCTCCCACGGATCTGCCCTGCCGAGGGACCAGGCCGGGACCAGGCCTGCTAGGCCCGACCAGGCCTGACCAGGCCCGACCTGCCGATCGACCCGGCCTGAAACCTGAAGACTGCAGACTCGGCACTGTTCTGCCGTGAGTCCTGTCCCGGCTGAACCGGGTGAGGATATCCGGACTCTCTCAGCTGTTTCATGCTGAGAGCCGAGGGTTTTTTTTTTCCTCCTACTTTTAATTTTTTCTCCTACTATTAAATCGGCTGCGTGCGGGGGCTCCTTCCCCCACCTCCTTCCCTTTCGCCGCGGACAGAACTTTACTTTGTGCTCCGCCTGGAAGCCGGTGGAAGCTTCACTCCCACCTCGCCGTTGGATGCCTGCCCAGAGCACTGACCTTGAAAAGGACCGTACAGAACTCTGGTTATCTGAGTCTTTTCTTCTTCATTGTTTTTTCCTTTTTTCTCTTTTCTGGGTTTGTGCACATATGTAAAGTAGTGAATAGTCGTGTTGATTTATTGTTTATTAAAAATTTGTTTCAGTTTCTAGAACGCAGACCAAGGTGTGAATTCCTTCCTTCCCTTTTAAACCCCCTCTTGTCTCTAATGAGACAAAGGGGGCCGTTAAGGAATTCGAGGAGTTGTTACCTCGGTCCCTCGACCCTTAACACAGATCCTTAAGAGTGTGGCTGCACTATGATATAAGCTGATTTTAACTGGAGCTGCCACAATCCCACCCTTCCCTCACCTCTTTTCTCCCCTTGCCACATGTTCCCAAGTCCATCCTTGCACCAGGACAGGATAAACATCTGGTACAGGGAGCTTTCAGCTGAATGAAAATTTCTTTTCAATGTGTTTTCAGCCGCATCAACTCCCAGTTGCAGCTCAACATCTAGGCATGAAACTCAGGGTTTAGGGCTATGGAGGCAGCAGACCCATACAAATGGAGGAACAGCAACAGAGCGCTGTCAACACTGATCAGTTTAAGCTGCTGTGGTCTACACCCTGAGATGTCTATTGCTGTCTTGGTATGACATGGAAGAAAGGCTCTCATCACATAGCTGGAAGCCAAACCAATCATGGCTTTATAGGTAAAAAAGTACCTAACTAAAACAAACTAGTGGGCTATACAGATCATTCAGAACAGACGCAGTCTGCTTCTGATGAAAAATAGCTTGAGATAATGGTGCATCGCTACAATCCGCACCAGGGGCAATTTCCAAGTGGCAGGTTGAATTAGCCTCAAGTGATATGCATTACAGTAATGCTTCCCTGAGGCAATAAGGCAAGGTCCCCCATTCAAAGAGAAAGAATTGAGCATTCTTGCCAAAGGCAAATGATAAAGCTCATGATTAAGAATCACTGTTACCAGGACATCCAGAAGCTCCTGAAAAATCTTTCAAGGACTTCAGAAAATACATCTGGAAATCAATTGCAGGAGTTTTCTTTTACATCTCTATAGTTACAGTACTAAGCACCTGTCTTGCTGCTTTCCTGGAGCACAAGCATCAATTCTGTCCGGACTAGAAACTAAACTTTCTAACCATCAGCATTTCTAAAGTCATTCTGCAAAACAGTTACGCAGAAGGTTGTGGAATGTGTATCTGGATTTCGGCCGAACATGGAAGACACTGCAGTCCAAATCTCTTCCTTTGGCCTGTCTGCTCTAGCAGGAAAAAAAAAAATGGAACATTTAAAACCCTACAAGAGAGATCCTTTAGCAGCAACTAATCACCCAACTATGATTTTTTTAGGAGGAGTCACTAAGTAAGAGCTTCACTAGCCAGTTAGCACCCACAGATGATTCACCATCTTTGGAAATTACAGTAACTGAAAGAACTATGAGTATTAGCGTGGACACCTGATCTTCATCCATTTTCATCATCTCAACAACCAATACCCACCTTTTCAGTATTGCAGTCAGAATTTTTATACCCAAATTATGACCCAGGCTCAAGGGCAGAATACTAGATCAGACATATAAATTGGTGGTTTTTTTCCTTCAACAATAATGAAATAATGCTTGCATACATACCATTACATACCAGCATATGAAATTCTGAAGCAATGACATCCACACAACTATTTGTTTTTGTTCCAGTCTTCTATATGCTCTAAAGATGGTTACAGTTACTCTGTTAGCCATGGGTGACTGCACAGCTTGTTACAAAAATCTATACATGTTCAAGTTATGTGACCTCCATACAATAGGCTTAGCTGATTTCCTCAACAGTAGACTCCTGTTTTCCTTCAACTGCCTTTAAGATACAGCCATTAACAATACAACATGCCTATACTCTTGCTGTGATGTCACTGAATACTTTTCTCTATAAAATAACTGTCCACTGGAAACATGCGTACACGTGTACCTTGACACTAAAACACATATATGTATATACACACATTCATATAAAATACTCTGGCAAATACCTGTTACTAGTATCTAATTATGACAGTATCATCAGCTCACCATCACTACTACTTGATTAAATTAATTTTACTTTTTCCAGGTTACAACAGGTGCCTACATTAGTTTTGATGGTTTTTAAATTGCTCCAGAGAATCTAAGAAATTTAAATTCTACCAATATTTGAATACTTTCTGTTCAAGTGCTCTTGATTGGTTTAAAAGCATATTACCAAAACATCAGCCTCAAATTTTAACTTCACTTTAACAAATCTTCTTGGAGCTAAAAGTAAGTTCATCAGATCTTCCCCTTCCTTTTCTTTTGTTGTTACACAATCCATTGAAATTGAGCTATGAACGTAAAAGCAGAAGAATAATTCAGTTGAAAGTAGCTCCTCTTCACCTAATTAAATTACGGCATTTACACATAGCTGTCGCATCACATTTTGTATTAGACATTACAGGTGGGATTATCCAAAGGAACAAGGGTGTGATGCTCTTTCCACTCAAATCACGGTGAAAGTTGAAGCTGAATCCACCAACAGCACATTCAGGCCAGCTTTGAGTGCTTTTGAAAATCATCCCTTTCCCAACCTGCCCAAAACCAAGCAAAACCAAATAAAATTCCACCACTTTGTGTCTGGGAAGCAACATCTAGAAGCAGCAACTTGCGCAGTTCTATCAAGCTGAAGATGCTGAGACTTCCCTTTCAAACATAAACAATATTTCTGAAGCTAGTAAATTCTTTCAAACATTCACTTTGATCTGATAAATTATACTAAATAGAATTTGCCTCAGCATTTTAAACCATGACAGCTAGAGCATGAGTAGGTCATTTTTAGACAGGCAAGTAAAACCCATCCAGTTGTCTACACAGCCTAGATTATGTATGCAGGCCCATGCTCCCTGAGATAACAAAATTACCCAGCTTACACTCCAAGCCAGTCAGAAACTGTGTAGTTGCAGATAGCAAAGTCAAGCCTGAGCCAATCAGTCCTGCTAAGCAGCTGCTATCTCAGTTGCTTATTAGTTCACCAGTACGCTAGTCATGACCAAAGGCTTCAGATGGGCTTACAGTATGCACAGAACAAAACTGCTTTCAAAATACCACAGAAATGCAACCATGAATGAATACTCTCAAAGTGTGGAGGTAGGAGAGAAATCCATTTTAAATTTTCTCAGAACATTATTCTTTCAACACTGAAGAGAAAATCCTTACTCTTGAATACTGTATAATAACAGAATCATGCTGTTTGTTGGCAGAATGCTAAGTTTCATTTTCAGCAGAAAAAAATTTGTGTAATAATTTTTCCTGATTTAGATGGGGTTTAGGTCAGCTTTAGCTACATACAAACGAATGTTTTGTTCAAATTACAGGGTAATTTTAATTAGGACACCCTGTTAGACATCCTGTTGTTCTATTTAATGGACTTTCTCAATTATGAGATGAAACACCTCCCCACCCTCCTGCGACTTAAAAGATAAAGTAAAAATTATGCTGAATAAATGTACAAAGATAAAAAATATTTATTCTGCATTAGATCTTTTTATTTCTGTTAATCTTTATTTGCCAACTTCCGTATCAAAAGGGCAGAGTTCAGAATTCCACACCCATTAAACACCTGTTTAAAAACCACTTGAAGCACTGGAACCAGCCAAGTATGTCCCAATTAAGCAGAAACGTTGGCACTGCTGTCCTGAGTAAGGAACACCCATTGCCATTTGCTCTCATTAGGTTAAACAGGTTTCTTGGGACGTAGCTGAATTCCTGATTATGTGCATTGCAAATGGATGGAGAACACCAGAACAATAAAATTTAATTCAGCATAGCCTTCTGTCCAGTTGTCGAGTAAGGAATTTGGGGAAAAGGAAAAACTGAAGCTTAGGGAAGTGGACAGGAGTAAATGTGCCCCACACAAGACTTCTTTCATGACATTGCCTGGCTGACAATAGAAAGAACTGGGGTGGGATTTCTTCTTGAAAACCTTTCGAGATTAAGAGTTTATTCCCTTTTTCTTAGCACCTCCTCTTATTAGTTTGATTCCCTGACACAGTTTTGTTAGTTTTAAGCACAATACGGTACCTCTTATATTCACATTAGTGTTAAATTGTTCACTGACTTCTTAATTTTGTATGTTTATGAATTCAGTGATGGAATGAAAAGCCCAGATAATAAAAGTTTTGTTCATAGATCAGACACAGTACAGTTTTCCAAATATTTTTGTCAATTTACTTAAAGGTTCTTCTAGAGGCCGGCTGCATGGCAACAGAAGAATCTCATCTCTACCATTCGTTTAACCTCTTGGCCTCTGTCAAGGATGCAGACATGCTTGCCGATGAGCCAAAAATCAAGTGGTCTATTTCCAAATACCCAACAATACATTTCAGGGTGGTGCCTCTAGACAGAATCAGAGCAGAGTGGAGGTGATTAAAAAGTATGTCTGAAACGGTTCTAATATCCATACTCAATCCTCTATAATCCCATTTCATTATCAATTTATTAACTTCCTTTGTTGTCCTCTCTGCCACCCTCCTGTGCTAGTCACTTAAATGTCTTAGTTTGGAAAGTGCTCTACTCCATGTGCAAAAAAACAAGCACACTTCACATAAAATTGATCAGTTAACTGTATCCAACTAAGAGACGCACAGACTCTCTAAACCAAGACCTTAAAATTAAATGTATAAAAAGGATGGTTGAGCACTACAAACACTACTTAATTCACAACTCATGTAGTCATAATGTTAGCAGACTGAAAAGAATATGTATATATTTTTGTCTTCACTTATGCCACAAACTTCTTATAGACATAAATACTGTTGGTTTTCTACTACCTTTTGTACTTAGTGTAGAATTCACAATTATTTAGTGCCTACATTTCTAAAGTAAACTTCAGCACAAGAAAAAAAGCATTCTAGGAATAAAAGATGTCAGCTAGCAGTTGCTGCTGACCTAAAACTATATTTATTTTCAAGACAACCATAAAAGTGGCAGATGCTTTCTTGTTCTGGCTGGGTACAAATGGCACCAAGAAACCATACGACAGATATTTGCATACTTACTTTTTGCCTGTTACATGCCCCTCCCCCCCCAACCCCAACAATAACAAGTATTTTTTCATACACACAACACTTTCTGATTTGCTATTGCTCTTTATTTAGATATCCATGGGCGCTATACTCACTGTACTGATCTCACCAAAAATGCTGGGTACTCAAAACATTTGAGAAACAGAAATATTCCACGTTTATTCAACATTATTTAATTCACAGGTGTTGCTGCTTATAGCAAAAACACTTTACAACCACATCCCTAGAATTGAGAGCCACAGTCTTTAGCCATTCCTTAGTTTACGCCTTAGTAACTTCTCCTCTTTGAATTGATGGCTGACATTTAATTCAGCAGATGATATCTGTAGCTGCAGCACTTCCAGACCACAAAGAGCTGCAAATGATATCATTACAAATGGATGTTTTTATTGGTAGACAGTTTGAGAGACTAACCAGAAAGGAGAAGAAAAGCAGGAGCATGGGTGGAAAGAAAACAAAACAAGCCTACAAACAAACAAAACACTACAGATCACAACAGGACAAGAGAAAAATCAAGTGATGACCTCACCTTACTGGATTAGTAAAAACAATTCTGGCTTGATTGGAATTCCAGGGGCTTTTTTCCCTTTGTATTTCCATTAGACAACTATAAAAGTGTTTAGCTGCATCACTTCCACAGACAGTCTGATAAACTACCTTGTATTACTTGTATCTAAGCATAATTAAGGCAATTTAAAGTAGTAGTCTTCTGTACTGTAAAAAAAATAAAGGGGGCATCTCCTCTACACTGCACTCATTGAAAAAGCAGCAACGATTCACTCTATATATTTCAACAGGCACTCATTTCCACTGAATCAAAAGTGTATTTTGGACACTAGAGTTGCCTTCAAGAACAGCCCTGAAATGCCTGAACTCAACAAAACGCAGAGAGATGCAGACTGGCCTGTTGGCTGGAGAAGCAATGGAATATTCCACGGGAGGAGAAACTCTGCCTACATCATAAACATATCTACAGGCAAATCACATAACATTTCAATGTGCAATATAAATAAGAGATACAGGTTAAAAGGAGAAGGAAAAAACTGCTTCAGAATCACCTGGAACACTTAGTTGAACTGACTTTTAATTGCCAACAACAGCAGTTTTTACAGCTTTTGCAGGAGGCTGCACAACAAGGCCCGCTTGGCTCCAGGAATATGTGGTAACACCCAATAAATGAGGGGAGAGGGGAAGAAGAAGAAAAAAATAATAAAAGAGGCTCTGGAATAAGGTAATACAGGAATTTCTGCAATATAGAAACCTACTCAAATATTTAAGAAAAATAAAAGAAATAAGAGATAATAACTACTCTTGTGTCAAACTACTCTTTGTTTCTGGGGCAAGAAAGGGAGGGACAAAGTAAAGGGAAGTCAGTAGAAGGATATATTAAAAAAAATGTTTCAATATGCCATCTTGTAATATCACATTGAAAACCATACCCCTACATTTTGTTACTATATTTGGCCAAGTGAACCTTTGTGTTTAATTTGAACTTTGATTATGATAAATCACACGATACAGACAGGCTACCAAGTGACTCATAGTTCCTTCTGAAATCTTTCCTTATTAAAACTTAGTCTGCAGTAGGAACATAATAACCAAAACCCTATGGACACCACACCAGAGGAAGTGAACTGAAATATTGAATGGAACATGCCAGGGCTGCTTGGTCATTTGTTAGACATTAACAGTAACTTTGCGATGCCAGTAGTTAGACTGTTAGAGCAGTAGATAAATTTGGTGCATGCATCAGATACAGCAAACCATGGGCTGCCCAATTTTCTAAGGAGGGCACAGACGCTCTGTACACCTGAGCACAGTTAAGACTTACTGCTTATGAAGAAGAGAGTCGGCATTGGCAGCGCACTGGCTCGAAGGGGAGGGAGGCAGTTGGAGGAAAAGCATAAACCTGTTTCTGCTCACTACCAACAACATTATTGCAGGCAGCATTAATGAGATGGCTAGGCTAGAAGGGCAAAGGCATACAGGATCTGGAGTGCTTTATCAGCTCCAAGACCAATGCTGGTTTTGGCACCATTTTCACTCTAGTGAGTTACAAACAAAAAAAACCCCAAACCAACCAAGCAGGTGCTAGCAATCTGAGAAACCACATGCCAGCTACAGCTGCTTCAAACTGATTCAATTACATCTGCCTGAATAGTCCTGGGACATTGAATCCACAAACGGGAACCACGGGTCGAAGGGAGACCCAGTACTTTGGGATTTTAACACTCCATTAAATTAAGATGGAAGTCCTCAGACTGAAACTGGGGGAGGATATTCAGAAAGGGTCTGAAGCATTTGATCACACTCAGCATAGGATAAGATGAAAGCTGGGAGACAACATATGCATGACACTGGGATACACAGTAAAAACACTTTGGAAATAGCACCTCAAAAATTCACTGAAGCAGGCTGACAGCACTGCCTCGTTTCCCAAAGCACTGGGTGCAGTACATTTGCTTGAACATGCTCTTGGGATTGGGACTTCACTCCAAACCTTGTTTGTACAAAAAGGGGCCAAGCAGCTGGGAAATTCTGGAGTGTAGTGTGTCCTCATTAGCTCCCATCTGCCATCAGAACTCAGCTCATGGCAAGTTTGGCTAAGTCCTGGTGTTCTCAGGTCCAAATCTGGGTCAGTTTTAATTACACTATACAGAATTCAGTGTGCAGTTTTTAAATCCTTATTATACAGCGCAGAAGAACGGGCAGCTCTCCAACTAATCAATTTTTTAAAAGTACATATATAAAAATTTTAAACCAGGCTAGACAGACAGTGGGTGGAAGAGGGAAAAAAAAAGTATAAGTGAGTACAGGGGTTAGTTAAGAGAACTGTTAGCAAAAGTGGGTCACCAGCAAGTTCTGCTTTAAAACTTCAAAGGAAGGGGAAAAAGAAAAAAAAAAACCTCTTCATTTTTTAAGACAGTGAAACCGATGTGCAAGATGTATACAATTCATACTGCTATTAGCATCAGCATGGGTTACGTACAACAATACTGCAGCCAGATTGCTACGAAGGGGAAGATATCTTGTGGCTACAAGACTATAGCAGGCAACATCTGACCCATTCCTGTAACTTTTAATGGTGTTATTGCCAGGCTAAGTGAAGATTGTAACCTTTACTGCACAGGTATAGAACAGATGTGGTGGTTAGAAGTACAGCTCACTGGGATTCTTGAAGTTGATAGCAAACTGTAGGATGTTAGTTTAAATCCTTACCCAATTCATGGGTGTTGTTTTTTTTTTTTTTTTTTTTTTTTTTTTTTTTACTACTGTAACTGTTATTTATTTCCTCTTTTTCTATGCCATCAAATAGCCATCAGCCAGGTCAGGACTTGAAAAGAGTTTTGCTTGCCAGGTTGCTGGCAAACAAAATTACAGGAGGCGCAGATAACGGCATGTTTTTCACTGAACAGACACTTGGGATAGGATAGCACGCCAAACCTTATCTGTGTAAATTGGGCTAAAATCTACTCTCAAAGTCAACAACCAGAATCTGCCCTGTTTAGAATCTTTGTCAGATACAAAGGAGTAAGTGAAAGTCTTCAGTGACAGCTACCGACATAAAGGTAGCTCAGAAATGGAGAAGGATGATCAAGGAGCTGAGTAAATAGTGATGAAATGATAGATGTTTGTTAGAAGAGCATAATATCCTGCCATCCCCTACACAAAAAACTACACCTTCAAAGAATTCCAAGTTTGCTTTAACCATTTCCACAAAAAATTCCTATAAAAAATGATTTTTCTTCATGCATGTTGTTAGTATTATCAGAGTTTTCATTTTAGAGCTACAGCATATCAGAAGCATGGCACAATCCTGCATTCTCTCTTGTAAGTACTTCTCCACTTGGTGGCTAATGCATGTATCTCTAGCTGCTAGGTGAATCTAGTACATCCTGACACAGGAAGAAATACATGACTAACTTTTTCATCATTGGCAAAATCTACAAGGCTGGAGTAACCAGATGACATTTTTTCTTTGAAAGGAAGCTTTTTCTTTAATATAACCCCCCTTCCTCTAATACATGAAAATCCATGCACCAAACATATGTAACATAACAATCTGAGCAGAAATCAAACATACAACTTAACCACAAGAACATTACAATCTTAGGCACCACCAGCTTCTCCATCATGGTACTAGATCTCAAATGTGGAGGGGATTTTGCTCATACCACCTGACTGGTCTCAGGCTCTAACTACCCCCACCTGGGCCCACTTGTATCAATTAGAACAATGAGCCTCACCTCTCTGGGATAATGGTCAATGTAGCTGAGCTGACACCAAAAAGAATTTGGATTAAAAAAACAAGCTGAAGCCACATCTAGACTGGGCAAGGATATCTCCCATTATTGAAGAAAAAAAACTTACCCCATGCAAACCTGTTTTCTAAGAGTGGTTTCTTAGGAGAATTTTTTACTATGAAGTTTCTGTGTACATCAGTAACAGCATAAAAAAGTACAGCAGAACAATAACACAGCTAACACTTGCAGATTTAGCCCAGACACGATCACTGCATCATTCTTGTAACACAGAAATTTCAGTGCCCAGACCTGTCTTTGGACTCTGCTTTCATTTAAAGCCTTGTTAGTGCAGTTAGGCACATTTGATGGACAACTCAAAGATATGACCCATCACTGACTAGGCAGAATAGACAACCTGTAACTCATACACAATGAAGAGTGGAGTAATAACGTTATCTAGTGCTGCACAGGTTCTGGAGCAATGACAAAGTTTGATGGTAATACAGGATGGCTACTTGGGAAGCCCAGGAAGGGAGGAGTGTGCAGTTCAGAAGGAAAGGTCAGCGTCTAGTTGATTTTTTTTAGTTTTGTATCATCTATCAATGCAGCTTTATTACATGATTTTTTGTATCTCTTTCTTTGGCCTCTCTTCTTTTTCTCTACCTCCATTTGGGACTTACTATAATAAACCATTCCAAAAGGTAAAAGTCAAAGACAGCTAGCATTGTATCCAAGTGCTAAGGTGGACTTTTACCAGGCTCTGAGTAATCTTAAGGAGCAGAAATGCAACAACAGGAGTCACTCACCACCTGCTGCAATGGTGGAACTACACAGTAGAACGAATGCTAGTCTCTGAAGTATCTTTATGTTCCACTGTCTATACATGCAGAAGCTGCAGTGTGGAAAACAAGGTTGAAAAATAAATAAATAATAATTCAAAAAAAGATGGGAGACTCCAAGGTGAAAGGACGGGCTCTCCCCATGCTCACGTCCCTGAAAACAGACTTGTTTTTCTTTCCTCTCCCCCCTCAAACTTGGGTCACATCTGAACACCATTTTCAAGCCAGTAAAACTCCTCAGGATCTTCAAATAATAATGCAGCCACTTCAGAGTTGTTGTCACACTAATGTGTTCAAGGCACTGATATTCCTGAATAATCCACGCTCTTCTTGCACAACAAGGGTCCCACAGAAGCACATCTTCCTCTGCAACACTATTCATGGGAAAATAGTGAAAGATCTGGCATGGCATATGAATGCAGACATACTCTCCTGCAACAAAGCAAGTATGCCATTCTGAGAGAGCAGACATTTTATTTTGCAGACTGTCAGCACTTGGGGATGTTAAAAACATCAGAGTAATTTACAGAATGAATTAAACCATGGTGGTCTCAAGTTAGAAATTAAAGAGAGACTCCTGTCAAACATTTCTCCACTAAAATTTGATGCTACTGCATTCATCTTACCGTACCTACGTACAGCAACTCACATAATCCTCTTACTGCAGTCTGTCCTTTCTATTACATGAGCTGGAACACCTGAGACAACAGTATGATTTCCAAATAGAATGAGTGTCTCAATTTTATTGTACTTGGTTGCAAGTGTTTAAGTCATACCCTTAACATTTGAATGCCATTTTTCTATTGCACTTTATTTGTGAGTGGGTGTTTTTGGTGCTATACAGTCTACATAAAATGAATCAGTACACAAGAAAATACAACACCTATTATCATGTGTTTCATAAACATCCAGCCTGTAGCTTGTATGTGCTGTGCAGCACCATTTTTATCACCATCTAAGGACATGATCTAAACTAACAGAGTCCTACAGATTTCATTTTTGTGAATTTTAGGAACAGTGAAGTAGGATTAAGAGGAATTTGCCTAATTTCTGTGTTTCTTCTACCTGCAGAGGAGGAGGAAATCTGCAATTCTCTCACTGCAGTGAGGAGATGGTATCAAGAACAGCATTAAATAAGGCCAACCAAAGGGATCACAAGTACTTTCCTAAAGAATAATATACTATTTATACTGTTCTCAAACAAAAAAAAAAAGAGTCTTGACTGAAGTGATGTCAACTTGCAAGTTCTGTGGTCCAGTTTCCAGCCTTCCTGCCAAAAGACAGCAAAAAAGAACACAGACCTACATACATATCTCAGTTTACTCCTTTCTGTTATTTGATAGCCAAACTATTGTCAGATGATGAATTCAGAAGGACCTCCATGGTGAGAAAGAGTATTATCGAAGTTTAAGACAGAAAACAAAGTGACCACAGATAAACACAGGACAACCATGAAAAGAAAGTTTACAGTATACTGCTTTTATATAGCAATATGAGATACAAACACCGATTAACCCCATTTTCTACATGAGGAAACACGAAGTTCTGGTCCAGCCCACAACAAAACAAAGGACTCATGCCAAATACACCTGATTATGTCATACTCTGGTTTCTATTAATTTTATCACATTTACCCTCAGTACCTGACAACTAGTACTTTCTTTTATTCAGTCAAAGAAGTAAACAATAGATAAGCACCGGAGCACGTTGCTGGAGCATGGTTCAGCTGAAAATCAACCACGTCTACATCCTGTCCCATTGCAGACCATAGAGAAGGGCCCAACAGCATGTCTCTGATGTTAGTCAGGTCAGTCAGTTACTGAATATTTGGGCAGGGCAAACGAGGCATCTTGTTGCCCTCCATTAAATCGTCCCAGTTGCTGGCAAACCACTGGCTAGGGATTTTCTGAGCAAGTGGTTATATTCATATCTTTGTGTTAAACGGCCCTTGTCTTTCTTGAGTATATCTAATTTGCTTAGTAGGCAGATTTCCTTCTGCTTTTTCTTCATCTTGGGTTAATAACTTCTGCTGTCAATATTTGCACTGTGTGTCTAAAGGAGATTTTCTGGAGCTGTAGGAAGGAGATCTCTGATACAAATATAATGAAGAGACTGGCCTACAGATCAGTCTTCCAGGGCTAAACCAGTATAGAGTGTAAACACATCTCCGGATAATGGGAGATCTGTTCCTGTCTCATAATGATGATTTCAACAGATCGTAACAGTGCTGTAGCTTTGCACTTTGCTTAAGTAGATTTATAACATACTAACTCCCTTTTACAAGAGCAAAGAGATGCTTAATCTGAGCCAAGAAGCACAAGCTGAGTAGATAGGAAGATGAAATAGTCTGAATTTGCCAGTCAGACTTGCAGCGTGATTGCACCTGCTGCTTGGACACCACCTAAATAGGCCAAGATCAAGGTTGCAAAGATTGATTTGATTCTGATTCCTCAAAGTAAACAACAAGACCCAGAAATCAAAGCTCATGATGAAATTTAAAATTATCCCATGAAGTCATCTTATACTTCTACACTGCAATGCACGTATCGGGTGTGCATGTGCGTGTGCGCGCATATACAAACACGTTATCCCCTGCATCTGCTATGGTGCACAACTGCAAATATGCTCTGAAAGGCCGTTAACTGCTATAGCACCCATAAGAAAATAGCACCCATTGGTACAGAGAACCGATGCTACCATTTCCCCTTTCTCATCAGTAACACTGAATCACATCTACTTGCCTCACCTCCCTGCCCCTTTACCAATGAGGAACTCACCTTACATCACTATAATGCTTTCCTTGGCCAAGTCTGCAACCCAGGCAATGCAGCCTCGACTCTAGGCAGCACAGGCAGAGAGCTCAGCTCAAGAGTTTGCCGTGCTCACTGCACCTCACGTAACACAAGCAACCTGCTAACGAGCTGCTATGTGCTCTCTCAAAGTCACAGCTGCCAGCAACAATTGAGCAAGTGCAGCCTAGCTTTTCAGGATTCCTGCCTGTTGCCCAGGAACCACACAAAGCACTGGAGATTTTAAACAGGTGCAAACAGTGCTTTTCTTCCGTGCCTTATCCTCCAGCATGTCAGACTGCATAGCCTCTGCAATGGCAACACAAGAAGAACCAGAAAGCAGCAAATGAACTTCTAAAATGTGATCCAAGTTCCTACTGTCAGTTCATGGCATGAGAAAAATGGCTTGTACGTAGCACTATAAGCTGATGCAGAAAGGCTTGGTCAGGCTTGCTTTTGTGAAGACTCGCTTTTTCAGAAATATGCAACTGAGTTACATGTTTTTCTACGTTTGTCAGTACTGCTCACCTGCAAAATATTTTGTTAATCTAAGAGGTAATGTTTCAGAACAAGCAATGATTTAGAACGTGTAATGAGCACCAAAAATAAATGAAAAGGAGGCATTTTAAAGCTTGCTTTAAAAATAATTTGATAGCTGTGTATTAATTTTTAATATATTAATGCTTAAAACCATCTGTCAAATAAGTGTATTTAGTGGCATAATATAAATCATAAAATTATCTCATTTTATATATGTATAGAAATTATGTATATAACATGTGTTTACAGCCTGCTTAACGTTCTAAGCTCAGCTCAACACACAGGTGGTACTGTAGGTAGACAGTTTCCTGAACCGAAAATCTGTGAGGCAATTTTTAACAGGCTCTTTAGCAAAGACTGCAATAACTCCAGAATGGTTTGTTTTGTCAATATTGCCTACACTGTGTTAAGGTCATCAGTATGAGCTTGTTATTAGCCACATTCTCACACTGGTAATCAGGCGAATTCCTGTTAATTTCAGGCAGGAGCAGGAACTAGTTAAGGACATTAACCAGATGGCCATTAAGATCTGGTGCTCTGATGTCATGATCAGCTACTAGTCTGGTGTCTACCTGCTACTTAGGAGCCTGCTTACAAGAGCAGGCACAGGTCAGTCCTTGACCAAGGCTATTTCCCTGTTCATTCAGAATAATTGCCATGCTGACATGTGTGTTAAGGGTTTCTGCCTAAAATGAAACTGCTCAGATGAGAGGTTTTACCTTCAGTTTTGGATTCAGCTTTCCAATTGGATGGGAGGCTGAAAAGGCTAAAGGGTTCTCTTGTACAGATGCCAACAAAAACAAAGGTAAACTTAGAATTTTCATTAACTGTAAATTACAAGAGCAAACAGAAATAAGGATTGATGTGAGCAACAGGGAATGCTAAAGCTTCACCAAATGTAATGTGTAATGCCTCAACCCAAACATATTTTGGGATGACTGCCAAGAAGATGGGTATAAATGTGGGAGGCTTAGTAGAGTACAGTTTGAGCTAAAATGTGTAAAGTTTTCACTTGTGCTAAGGAAACAGTCATAGCTAGGTAAAAACAAGGCCTTATGAAAAATCCACTTTTGCATCTAATCTAAATTTCCCCGAGCAAAGCAACTGCTTTCCTCCTAAAGCGAGTCTCAACATCGCTTGTGGCAGCATGTAATTATTGTGGATAATTTTGCTATGGGTTAGGCACCAGTTGAATATTGTAAAGTCTAGAGGTGTCTTACCCAGCATTAAGTGGTTTGATGTTCTCATCTAAACCTGAATTGGAGTTAGTCATTATACTGCTTTTGTCAGTTAGTGGTCCAGTGACACCTATACAACTACAAGGCAGAAATGTCAGCTCTCTAACAAGCGTTCAGGTGCTATCTTACTTTACACTGTTATCCACTAGATCTTTTGATCCAGAATTTCCTAGTAGTGAAGGATGCATTGGAGCTTCTTCAGCAAAGAATAATTACAGTGTCCTGTATGTTGTTGGGTCTCTAGTGGAAAGGGCATTAAACAACCCAAATAATCTCTCTTTGCTGCTAAAAATCCCCCAGCAGAAAAAGGCCAACATAGTTGAGTTTTGGTTTATCTACTGTCAGAGCTCTGCCTCCAAAGTAAGTGTGAGGTGCTTGACTAGAAGACTAGTTCATGAAGTAGGACTTAAAGTTACATTCCATCAGACAAATAATGAACAATTCTAGTGCAGACAAGAGGCTGGAGAGTAAAAGACTATAAATTCTATAGAAATGTTCAACATAAGCTCATTTCTCAGCTTTTTTTAAAGCTATTTTCTTCTTGAGTTGAAGACCAATTCTTTCCACATAAAATATCAACAGCAGTAAATCTTCTTATACATTTTTTCTGCATAGACTTCAGGAAGCATACACAGTAATGAAGCTCCAAGAGGCTATTTTACTGGCAATCTCTTCAGCTGTGCTCATGTGATCGGTACCAAGATCTTGAGACATGTTTCTTCATGGTTCTCTATGTTAGATACGGGATACATCCTTCCTTCTCTGTGCCTGAGATAACACAACTTTTGATGCCCCTTAACATTCTTAAGGGGAATGTTCTTAAGGTTAAAGAACTTAAGCAGCTCTACAGATGTGGAGCTATTGACAATCCAGTACAGGAATCATACTGTCAACGCCCAATACATCCCATTACTTGGCAAAAAAACATGACCCTCCGGTAAAGAGATGATGACTACAGAAACGTATCTCATCTAAAAGAATTAGAATCTCAAAAGACACCGGCTATTCATTCCATTGCTCAACATGTAGATTTATTTAGCTTGGAGGACCAAAGGTGATAAATAACTCTCGCCATATATACACATAACGCCACTTGTCACCAGAAGTAATACTATGGCCTCCATTGGTAGGAAGGGCTGTGTCTTTCCAGTTGCTGGAGGATGTCTCCCTTCAGGCTAACATTGGCATGAGAACCATGGGAACATTTAGGAAGGACTCTAAGGTAAACGCAACTCAGATTTGTCTCCACAGTTGCCAGTGACTAAGTGACAGGCAAAAACATTTCTTAGGTTGTCCAAGAACAGGAGGTACCCAATGTGTGATGGACTTCAATGACAACAGTAATTCAAAAGACTCTCTTTAAACTCTAAGGGTCCTAGACACTGCGGAACAGACCAGGAGTCACTATTTTGGCAACAATCTTAGGATGAAATTACCCTCTCTCTAAATTGAAACTTTCTTTTAAATTACATCAAGGTTGTGCACCTCAGGAAAGCTTAGAGGAGTCTGAAAGAAGAATGTATCCTTCTCTTTAGTGGCTTCTGTAAAGTAAGAAACTGTATTAATCATAGTCTTCACCAGAGCCAGCAAGACCACAAAGCATATCATCAACACTCCATTGTAAGGTAAAAGTAATTTTACAAGAATACCAATTAAACATCCTGCCCCAGAAATGCTATAACCTGACTTCATACTTCTTACAAACTATGCCGCCTTGTGCTCCTAAATAACAGCAAAAAAAAAAAAAAAAGCATCAGATTACTTTCTAGGAGATATTTACGAAACTCTGGGATATTCTAAGCAGATATAAGCAAATATTATTATTCTGAATAGCACTACAAGCTGCCCTCCATCCACAGCACCACACAGGCTGTCATTTTCATAGTTAGGATGCATTTTGAAGCAAGATTTAACTGTTCTTTCAAGTGAACTGTACTGCTAGTTGTCACAATTATTTATAACTAGGGACAACCATCTCCTACTAACCTTCTGGTCCAACATACAGGAAGCGGTATTTGGAGGGTTGAAGTACATTTATAAAAATTTCAAGTCTATTTCTTAGGCAGATTCTGCCCTCTGATTTAGACTGCAATCAAGGTCAGAGATGGTATTCAATCTTCTCTTTTGCATGGTTTGTGTATAAAAACTTAATTTTTATAAAAGGTCAGGATGGCAAATGAAGATGTTCAGCTAAACAAGTGCTCTTCCAGAGACTTGTAAACTTGTAAAATGAGACCACTAGTTGCATTTCTTTAAACTGCACCTTAAAAGTACTGTAGCATTCTTTAACACAGTGAACAGAGGAGTAGTGCACAAAACATTCAATGCTAAGAGATAATCTACCCCTAGCTTAGCAATGAATTATCTTAAAACTTTGAGAAAGTTACTTAACTGTTCTGTGTTTCAGTTTCCCCATCTATCGAGCACTTCAAGCTTCTTTAAAAAATATATTATCATTTAGAAATTTGTAAAGTGCACTGGAATTTCTAAAAAAAAAAAGAAAAAACCATCGAGAATATAGGAATAAGTATTGCTTCAAATGCTTGTGGCAATATTTTAATGCAAAACATATCTTTCTTGTAAGTATAATATTGCCAAGTGTTTGTATGTACTCTTTAAGTGATTCAACAACAATTATCATACCAGATTTGAGGATACTACACGCTTTAAGTTAAAATTTGCAACTGTTGGTTGAAACATAAATCTTTTCATGGACCTCAGTAAGACATGTGCTGGTCCTGTATTTTTTCCTAAGACAGGCAACAGTTCTCCACCTGAGGTAGCACTGCATTCTGTGAAACATACGATAATTAGGAAACTAAAAGAAAAAGAGACGAACATTGTGACCTGCCTCCTTGACATTCTTTTCAGCACCTACATGATACAGCTGCCACAGAATATTCACTCTTACTTTGAAGTGCAGGAAAATATATCATGGTAAGAGACTGTGTGTCATTCAAAGCATCCTTTGAAACTTCTTAAAAATTTCAGCTGAGCTTTATATCTGGAGATGTTTTAATGATTACTTTATTTTTCTGTATGTTAGAGCACAGAGCAAATTCATTACATGTTTAAAACTCAACATACTTTGCAGGCTTTAGATAGTCAAATACTTCTACTTCTGAAAGTTTATCCTGCTTAAATATGTATTTTAGGTTATAATCCAAAAGTTGCTGACATTATATATAGTAAGTCAAATTCCAAGTCATCAATCAGTTAGTGACCTTTTTTAAGGCAGGTATTTTAGAGCAGAATAGAGATTTTTCCTTGACTTCACATTACAAGAACAGATCACAGAGTTTTTCAAACAATCATTGTTACAGATTGGAAGAAGCATGGAAATTGCCAGGCCCAAAAGATTATTTTCTTGGGATGTTACTAACAATCAAAACCAAGATATCAGATCTGGGGATGGCTTGCAAGTTTAGAGACCGCACTCATTATAAACTAAATGCTAGCTGTATTACTGAAAGAGAAAAAAGTTGGGGAGATTCTACAGCAATTTCATCTTTCATAAGTATTTCATTCACTAACTTCGTAATACAGAGAAAAGAATTGCTATCCATCAAGCTACTCAATCATATTTATAGCAGATAAAAATTTACAAACATTAAGTTAGCTACAGTCACCTTTTCTCCAACTAAAAAATTACTTACATATTTGAATACAAAGGCAGCAAACCGGATTTTCTTATTCTTATCAGGATTGATATAATACTCGAATGCAAATAGGACAGCTATATAAGAGTTACAAGAGCAATGTGTGAAATTCCCCACATCTTCAGGTATAATTAAGAAAGCAAGACCAGAACTACAAGCAAAAAGGAAAAAATAAGGTCATTCAATTAGAATTATGTTAGAAAAAAGAAAAGTATGGCCCTGAATCTGTGGCAGATTTGTAAAGAGAGATCATGAATTAGAAAGGGAGTGAGGTGAGATGCCCCAAGATGTTTAAGAGCAGAGAGTGAGGAACAGAATGTAAGAGTGAGAACGTGCCCTTACAGGTTGATTAGAGCTTCAGATGTCTTTAGCTAAAGTGACTAATGTGGATGTGCAGAGGGACAACCATTTCAAGCAGAACTTCTTACTGATTAAGTCACTACCATAAATCTCAATATGTTCCCTGCCATATTGGCAGCCTCTCCCTTTTTTTCCTTTTAACTGTGGGCCAGATCCTCAGCTGGTACAAGTTGGCATCGCATTTTGTTGCCTTCGGTGGAGCTTAGCCAATTGATGCCATCTGAGCATCTGATACTGTATTTCTGTAGCAGTTAAAAAATGATACAGTGGCAATAATTACTACATAGCCATGTCTTATAACCTCATGGCAAGGGTGGAAAGAGTTCTCATTTATTGTCACCAGTTGACATATGAAGAGGAAGGGTCAATTGGCATTCCAAGCTCAGTTTGATGGCTGTAAAGCTATTAGTCATTCCAAACACAGGAGAAACCATTTCTCATTTTCCTACATGATTTAAATACTTAAAAATTGTTAACTCAAAGGCATGGAGTAGCTACACTATGTCCTTAAGTACCACAAGCTATTGCATCAAAAATGCAATGGATCTCACATGCAGAACAACAGGCAAGCTGGGGAAGAAAAAAATTTAACTGAAACTCCTGAGTCCCACTACTAGCAGTGGGTGCTAAGGAAAGAAAGTACATCTTCATCTGTAAGCATTCTGCCACAGATTAACAGCACATCAGAGACGCAAAATGAAAAATTCTTGAGGTTATAGCTGCAAGTCAAAATACACCTGTACTTTCACTCTTAACTGTTCGGAAG
>NW_010401795.1:30041-44889 GCF_000710305.1 Buceros rhinoceros silvestris
CGGAAGAGCTTTACAGTGATAGCTATGTAGCATCATTCTCCACTGCAGCATGCAGAAGACTCAGAAGATGGAAGGCAGTCACCTTTCCAAGATCCAGAGGGACAGTGGTGGCAGAACTCAGAAGATAATCTTAGTCTTTCTGAATTCACGTTTCTGCTTGGGTTGTTGTGAGAGTTTGTTTTTTCTGATAGCCCACCTGTCTTGTAGAACTAAATAGCTATATTTTAATAAGCAGTTGGAACAGCATCTTTGGATTTCTGACACCCCACTGAACTCCTTGCCTCAGACACAAACATACTCCAGTTTATCTTCTTCTAACAGAGAAGTTGGTCATTTTTTGGTCCAGCAAAGGAAGAAATGGAGCACAGGACTCCTCATGGATAACTGCACGTTGGTTTGGGCTATCTCTTACAATAACCTGATCTTTTTGTGTAAAAAGCCCCTATGCTCCATTTCTCTACATAAAGAAATAACCCTAACAGGAAAATCTTAAAGCCCTCTTCTTCAAAGAAAAAAAAATTTCCTCAACTGAAATGTGTAGGTTGTACTCCAAAGAACAAGGATAGACTCAGACACTGAGACATCCATTAGAAGTAATGATCATTTGCTTCAACTTTTTCAATGCAGCAAAATGTACATTAACTCAAGCAGGCTGATGGTTATTGTCTGTGTGTTTGGTGGAGGGGTAAATGGGGAGTTATCCTGTGGCACTGAATCTATCTTGGCCTGCCTTCATTTGCATTCCCTGCCCTTCCCAGTATTTCCTTTCATATATAATTAACTCCTTAGCTCCTAACTACTTTGTTTAAAGCACTTTGTATGTCCTGGACACTCAAAACAGATATTACTGGACATTAAACAAGCAGATTCTCATCTTTGTCTTTAAGTGGGTAAAAGTACTAACCTATCAGACAACAAAAAATACTTGTTCTCTACCTACTCATTAGAATTTGCATATTATAGCACCATGCACACTCCTAACAAGCTTCCAAATGGAATGGTGAAATCATTCTACAAGTAAATGTAAAATAAATGGCCTTATGTTGGCTGAAGAATATGTCCCAAAAAGCAGATGCTACAAATACCATGTAACTACCTGATAACGAGCAAAGGCCAAAACATGGGAAGATAAACCCTGGCTTGACTGACTTCAACAGACATTTTGCTTGAGTAAGGACAGACCACAAAATTCAGGGCTCTTTAGTCACAAAAGAGCAGAGCTACTGAGAAACAGGAAACAAAAGACAAAAACAGAGAGATAGGGAAACATTAGAGAAGACAACATATAGGGGAAGGATAAGAGCAAACAGGAAAATGTAAGGGAATGAATAGGAAACATGAACAGCAGTGCACACGTTCTGATTTGTTGAAGCTTTTACAGGATGGACTGCAAGTATCTCTGCTCAGTACACAATAATATTTAACATGCCAAAATGCAAGTAACCAAATCTATTTATATTAACCTGTAAAAGGTGTCTTGTTTTGGAAGAGTTTTTCTAAGTGTCTCTCTTCATCCACACCAAAATGGCAGTCTCCTACCTTCTCTCACACTTTTTCTCCACTTGTATTCACAGCTCAACTCTCCCTCTAACTCTCATTAAAACAGTTTGCTGATGAGAAGAAACCTTTTTTCCAAGAAACCCTTGGAAAAAGCAGCAACAGCCTCTCTTTCAGGCCCAGCTCAGCAAGGAATTTATATCAGAAGACTGTTGAATTGATGCACTGATGAGCAAAATTTGCAACCAAGAAGGAATCTTGTTAAAGCCAAATTTCCTTGACGCTGTCTGTTTACATACCAGGAAGATGCCAGGATGCTGGTGAAATGTCCTCATATTCTTTTCAAAAAATCCCACTGTGATGAAATGTGTCACAGCCTTGCACATTTGCTATTAGGTTCTGACACTAAAATGGGAGAAAAATTATAGAAGCTCTACTACTGCCATTCTAGAAAGCCATCCACTAGGAAGACCTTTGGATGAAGAAAAGAAATTATGGACTTGCTCTCAGAGCTGAGTGTATCTGATTGTGGCAGATAAGATCCACACCGCAAAAAGTTTTGAAACCTCTTACATACCCAGCAGAAAATGTAGAAGGGTTTTAAACAGACACTTCCTGCCTAACTAAAATAAAATTAAATCGGTCGATTAACAGTATGTCTTAAATACACATGAAGAGTATAATCCATCTTTAAAAGCTCGGTGTCTCTAAACTTGGCAGACACGTGCCCACATTCAGTCATTTTGTCCTCAGTCAGTCTTAGGATCCAGCTATTCTGATATTGATGAAAATGGAAATTTGAATCTTCAAATACCTCATTTAACTATTACTTAGGAAATATTGATTAAATATTTCCTTCAGAAAAAGAAAAAAAAAGCTCATGAAAATATCTGCTTTACCTTTTTTTAAAACCAAATTTTCTGTGTCCAAATTTTATAACAATCCATAAATATGTTTAGCTATCCTTACCACAGGGGAAGAAAGTAAGTAGGGAATTTCCGTCTGACAGAAATCCTGCAAGTAACAAAGCTTCTAATTTTAACTTCAGTGGAAATTTTGCCTCAGTATGGATTCACAGGATTTGGCCTATGCTTTGCAGAGATGATCGGGATTCAAGTGTGTTATTACTTAGATAACTGTTTTGCCAGATTCTCAAGCGCATTCTTAAAAAAACTGGAGGGAATAAGTTTGACGAGAGATCAAAGAGATCAATTATTATTGTGTCCCGTGGACACCCGCTGGATGGGCAGAAGATGGGAATTAATCCAGTTTAGTTTTAATATACAAAGTGGAATAATTTCTTCCCTGTCCAAAAGCATGGTTGGCATTTCTATTCCCATTTCTTATGTAATGGAGCTTTCATAGTATTTATTATTTATCAAAAATACTTGTTTTCAATGCTTCCGTAGGAAGCTGATGGACCCAATTTCAATTTCTAATTATAAAAAGCATGCAGCTATTACTAAGAGGCCAAATGCTGAATGCTTGCTTGGGATTTAGACCATCCACTGTTACAGATGCAATGTAACTAAGACTCCTCACAATTATCTAGCTGATAGGGCTGGGGAAATCTGGTCAGGGATCTTGATAGTAAACAGCAATATACAGGCAAAGCAACCTCATAACTTCCACGTTTCACGTCTGTTTCTCTGCTTCCCCTCCACTGACTCCCCTTTCCTCCCTTTGAAAAGATGTGTAAGGGAACCAGGAAAAAAGCATCATCCCACCGCAGAGTTGCTCTAAATCTCCCTGAAGAAGCAGACAGAACAAATGTGTCCTCAGAAGTGAACTCCAAGTGAAAGCTCCTTGTTGCGGTTCTGAATTTCTAAACATGAGAGGAGATGCTGATATTCTTTATGCTGGAACAACCTAGACTCTGAACTCAAATTTACTACAGTAAATTGTTCTTCCTTTAACCTGTGATTGTGCTAGGTAGTAATAATTTTGCACTGTTGCTCAGAGGACATCTCTTTGCTTTGCTAACTATCTGCTATGGTGTGTTTGTCATTGCAGAATTTGGCCATGTAAATCTTGAAAGTAATTGGCAGCTCTGAAGTGCAATTCTGATGTATTTCTTCAAATCCTACACTGTCAAAACTCAGGGAAACTGCAAAAAGGATATGAAGATAACATCTATAAACACTGCAGCTGGGTACACAAAAAGCTGCAGAGGAAGAATAAGGGTTTCCAGAGCAGGAAAATACTGTTAATTACTTAGCATTACTTAGCATTAGTTTCTTGAAGCATAATACCTGTAACTGGAAACTACACATTCCTACCTGTACATCCCATCAATATTACAGAGGTAAATGTCTTTACAAGAAAAGAGGAAGCAAAAAAAGAAATTAAACAAACAAACATGAAGTACTCACTAGGTAGCATCTGCGGATGTTCAGCTAGCAACTTCAATAATTTTACCACTCCTTCTTTCAGCAAAACCTTATACTATGAGCATTACAGATGTCCTGTTTCTTCTGTGCTGTACCCAGTGACAGAAGATCATAAAAAGTTAAAGGGTAATATTTAGAAGAAGCCAGTAATACTTTTGTGTTAAAATACCCACATAATAGTAATACCACTTTGATGGTAAATGTTCACCTTGGGTGTTAAATACTAGTGTACTCAGGCTTCTCCTATTCCTGTGGCTTAGGCAATGCTCTGCTCAGGAAGCTCAAGATAAGTCTGTCCTCCCATTATTATGGCATGAGCTAGCTCAGCAGAATAGACTTTAATTCTGATTATGACTCAGCCAAATATACAAGGAAAACAGAAAATACCCTACAAACAGCAATCATATCATTACTATGTATTCAAATGTAAAGTGTTTACAGGATTAAGCAGTAACAGCATTGATACGATAACACAGTATGGCCTCATCCTGCAAGCATCTCTCATCCGAGTAATCCTAACTGTGTGAAGTCCCTTGCAGGGTTTGTAAAGTGCAGAAAACTATGACATTTGGGAGGAAAGAGATCAAAAAGCCAAAGCACACAGCAGCAATGTGACTCACTTGAAATTCTACAGAAAACAAATTGAAATTCATAAATAAAACTGTTTCTGACTTTTGATCTCATCTGTGGGACACAGTATGTCTCCCACCAGAATAAGTGTACCAAAGCAAAAGCAACCCCTCCCTTGGCATTTTATTGTATTTCTATAATTGTCTCAATATACCAGATCAATTGCATTTGAAAATACAGCTATTAAACCATAACTAGACCATCTTGGAGCCTTTGTTTGTCAATTGCATCAAACAACAATTCTTCTGCAGACAGAAAGAAATCAGACTGTATTTTTACAATAATTGCAAGTCATTTCTAGGAGAAAGAGGTAGCAACAATACCCAAGGAAATAAAATAACACACTTCTGTGCTTTCCCATCAAACCCAAGAGTGGTACGGGTTTAAATCAGTCAGAGGCAGCTACACATGAGAGATTGCACTCTGCAGGCTCTATCAGTCAGAAGTCAAGGATACACGTCCATGATTTATCATACTTTTCATGGTAATTAGCTAGAGTGCCATTTTGCTTCCAGTAGCATCACTCAACTTTCTTTTTTTAATTTGGTCTTTTTCTCTGCAAATGAATTTACATATTTCTCAGTCTCTCATCCCCTCCTATGTTTTATTTATGAATATAGGCCTTCCTGATGGTAACTTTAATGTGAAAAAGGTAGTAATTAGTGTACCTATCTGCTAAGTTAATCCCTTTCCCACAATGTCTGCAGAGAAGTTTAAGGTATGTAACAGTTTACAGTCAATATTAGGTTTAATTATGCTTAATGAGGGTAACTGTTTCTGTCTACTAACTGCACCTAGGTGTGTAGCTCCTATATGAGTTTTTCTCCCAGCCTCATTCGTCACTGTTAATAGCGCCACTGTGCAGGCTACGTGTGGTACCGTAATCTGTAAAACTGCTCCAGGAGAGCCAAGCAAGTGAGGCACCTGTTTCAACGCAGGTTCAGAGGGAGCAGAATGGCCTTAAAACAACGACAGCTTTGTGTAAGGAACAAGTTGTACTGTCTGGTATTTTAGTGCACGCAGTGTATTAGAGAAAAGAGAAGAAAAAAACCCAGATGTTCTCGAAGCCTCTCTTAAAAAAAGTAAGTTAAAAATAAAAAAGCATTTCTACTCAGTTTGCAGGGATCATCCCCAAGAATGTTCCCTGTAGGAGTTCCTATGTTCTTCCAGTTCATCGAAAGCTGGGTTAACAATCAATACCCTGAAGTTAAACAAAAGAACAAAGACTCCTTGTCTTACTCAAGTAGGTATCTTCTGCAACTACAAGGACTCTAGAGGCAACTGAAGATGACACCAGTGTCGTCTTACAACTCTATATAAAGTAAAAGGTCAAAAGCAAAACCTCGGATCCAAAACCAGTTCTACTCCAACTGCTTTGTTTTTAGCCTCTGTGCAATGTCGTTCCTTCAGTCAGTGTCTTGCTGAAAGGAAGATCCAGATCTGAGTTTACTTCATTACTTTCTGCCATAACATCTTCCTTTGTGATTTCATGTATTATCCTCTTACGAAATTCATGTTATGGGCAAATTTTTATATATATTTAAAACTACCTACGAAAAATGTACCTTCCTAAATTTCTGACTCCCTAGGATGCATGGATGTAGGGAGTTTTGTGTGTGTGTACAAGGGACTAAGTTTACAGAAGTGGCAAAACCCAAACCTTTGATTTGCAATAAGAAATGAAAGCAGAATACACATTGAAATTCTTCTGTAAATGGAGAGGTTAGCTCATTTGATTTTTCCAAAGCAGTAATAATTGAGTTCTGCATTTCATTCGTATCAAGAGAAATGTGATGTTTGGTCAGACATAGCTTAGGGGGTTTACTTTTTTAAATTTTCTTTTTTGCCCTAGTGAACACTCTGCAATAGTCCACGTGTTCCCTCCCTATTTTTGCCACTGGCAAGACTTCAAGAAAAAGAATCTCTGGTTAGAAAATTCATCAAAAACAGGGAAAACTTTCAGCTAAATCATGCTTTTTGTTTGTTTGTTTTAAAAACATCCAATTACTTGATTGTCAAACAGCAGTTACTGAAGTAAGATTTTATTTAAAGGCTAAACTCTGTAATTCAGGAAGCTATATCAGATCAACATGCTTTGACTGTGCAGGTTTCAAAATGTAAGCTCAAGTCTCTTTGTTAAGCCTTATATGTAATTTTCCTACAATCTGCCAAACTTCTCTAACATCCAGTAACATGGGTGTTAGGGTTAAAGGCTTCTAAAAGAGAAGTGTGGTTTTGTAACTGATGTCTTTCCCTCTCCACATGGTGTTTCAAAAGATGTTATTTAAACATGTAAATATGAATTTATCCACTATGTAAACCTGCTAATAGCTATATAACAAGAAAGAAAAGAAACCTGCTTCCGAAGTGACACTATATTCTTCCTTTTGACACTTAAGACATCAATATTCAGGTAAACATGGACTTCACTATGAGATAAAAAATATTTACATGCACATACATTCTTCAGAAAATTGACAAGGTTTTGTATCCAAAAGGGAGCAGAAGTAGGAGGGGTCATTTTACTGCTTCAATACAAGATACAGCAAATGGCTTCATTTAATGACTTAAAATACTACAGAATGACTCTGAGGATCTGGAAAATTTAAACGACTCATGATTTCGAGGCTACATTATTGAAATCTAACTGGAGAAGGAAAACAGCACTCGATACAACTGGCCAACACCAGAAGATGGCATATTCAGGTTATTTCTCACCTGCTGCTGCCCCTCAGCACCATAAACAAAGCCTGGGTAACTGAACATTAACCTATTTTACTGAAGCACAGTCCTAGAGTTAAAGACTACAGAATTTCCTGCAGGTCTCTGATGTTCAGTACACATATACATGTAACTGTCTCCTCAAAAATCCACAGGCAGATCTCCAAACTACAGGAAGCAGATTTCCCCGAGAGAACTATGGGTACAGGTATTACTAAGAGTCTCCAGTCTTGGTGGAGGAGATTACATGAGAAATGTACAGTCTGGTTGCCTCCAGAATCTCAAGGAGGCTTAAAGCTTATACTGAAATGGCTCATTTCATCTTTATGGCCCAGCCAAGTAGGTGGGACTGGAACATTGTGTTTTAGTCACATACCAATCAAACTGTTAGAACACAATTTACAAGAGAACTCTTAGACATGGATACTGAGAACTTGGGACAATCCCATCTCATAAAGAACATTTAAATGTGCTTATAAACATTATTGTAAAGATTTTTTAATTCAGAGGAAAGAAAAAGTTTCCAATCAAATTATCATAATTCAGATTATTAAAAAAGTAAAGGAAAATTCCTTATGTAATTAAAATGCTCTGTGGCTGAGTAGCAATGTTTATTGCTTCTTTAATGTTTTCTTCAATATTGATTTCTTGCCAGAAAAAAACCAAGTTTTCATCTTCCTGTCCCTCAGAAGAGCTTCTGCCTACTTTTGTGAATTCTACCATCTTTAAGATATGCCTTCTGAAGGCAGAGACTTGTATAACCTCAAAAGTCCTGTTAATATCAGTAAGAATGATAGAGGCTTGATTCAAAACGGAATGGCTAAAATGCCCTCAAAGCTGTTTTTCTGGAGTCAGCATGCTCTACCTCGTCTACTTGGCACTAAAATGTCCTGCTGCTATGTAAAAGGTTCAGGTCACGTTGCTGCTGACTTCTTGCTGTCTCTCATTTTGTTGTCTGCTATTTTATTTGCTGATATAGGAGGGAGAAGGGATTGGTCTTTTAATGACCCACGCTGCTGATAACTCTGAGTTATGCAGTAACGCTACTCTGCTAATCATACTATTCCATAACTTCAGGTTGGTTTTGACTGGAAGGTTTACAAAATAAACAAGGAACACGGAAGATGTTCAGCAGCCTCACCACAATGTCACCATACAAATGTCTGATTCAGCTCTAACAGGAAAACACACATGGAAAGAAAGAGGGATATACTGAGACAGAGGGAGAGAGACACACAGAGAGTGAAAAGGAGAGAAATAAAGGGAGGGAATGAAGAAGGAAGTGAGAGAAGGGGAAAAGGATTTCAGAGTACTACTCAGAGAAAGATATATCTATTGACCTTTGCAGGACACAATAATGTTTTGAAGTTAAATCTTGTACCACCAGATGGGGGATGTACCTCTTCCTTTTAAAATTACTCCCTTGTCAACCCAAGTTCTGCTTCTATGCAAAATCATGGAAGCTGAGTACCTATTAGATTTTAAAAAGACAGAATAGAAATCTGACCAGGAGGAGGAGCAAAAAAATCTGCTGCCCTGAGCTATCCATTGAAGAAATTAAACTTTCCCAAAACAAACATCAGAGATACTAAAGATCAGTACTTTAATCTGTCTGGCCATCTGAATATTGACATCTGCACAGCAACATTGCTACTTATACTTTCCAATGAAGGTAAACTAACACTGGCACAGAAGAAAGAATTTAATGCCAAATTTTGTTCCATGGGGAAAAAATGGCAAGTATCACCTGTGCCACATCCTCCAGATATCATAAGACGATCTGCACTTAAGATGAAGAAAATCAGAATGACTGAAAGTTTCTTCTTGACTTCCCTGGCAATCGATACAGCTACATACATCTGAGAAAAACCATGGAGGTTAAATACCTTCTTCTGAATCTCAGAAGATTTCACTAACGTCTATTCCTTGCCCATAATTTTTCACTTCCAGTGGAAAGGGACTTTTGGCTTTTTCATAGAGATCAGATCATGATCCCACATCAGATCATGGTCCCTGACAAATCAGTAAGAGTCACTGGCCACATGATTCAAACACGTGCTCTAAGAAACAGAATTTTAGCATCCTGAAACTTCACCATTAAAGTGCTGAATGAGGAAACCCTTTGTATCAGTGAGTTGATTAAAGAGACTAATACTTGCACATTCATTTACAAAAATGGCAAAGGAGGCATTACTTCTACTACTTTTATCTTTTACCTTACCTAGAACAACAGGCACACCCGCCTTGCATTGTTAGTTTTACTGGAATATCTGCCTAACAACATAATGCATATGTATGCAGGTAAACATAAACACACACTCATGCACAATACTGAACTTTGTGTTGGCATCCAGACTGTGGTAACCCATGTCCCCTGGGCAGTAATCAGCTATGAAGGATCAGGAAAAAGTTAGTGTAATGATTAACTAGCCCAGTGGACTATTATTCATTACAAGTAGAGCAGCGGTAGCACAATGCTGGTCACCTCTCTCTCTGGAATGCTGCTGGATGCCTGAAATCATGCTCAGCACAGAAGAACCAGAAAATGTAATGTCAACATAAGGCAGAACCTGAATTTCCCCTCTTGGAGTTTGCATATAAGGAAGACATGCAGAAGCAGAGGCTTTCTATTAAGCTTGATGCTGAAAGAATATGACAGATTCCAGTATCACCATTTATCAGATATGTATGCATAGGTTTGGTAAGATTAATAAGGTTATTGGTATCAGCTATTGGCAACTACTCCCAGTACAGCAGTAAGCAATCAACTTCAGTGGCAATTGGCAAGTAGCAATGTTGATAGCTGCTGCCATGGTGTTAGTACTGGAGCAGATGGTTAAAGTGCATCCATTTAGGTGAAAGACTAAACCAAGAGTATCCCTAGAGCCAATCAGAGAAAAGTCTAAGTCATCATGGCTGTTCCCCCTCCTCTGGTGCTTTACGCTGCAGTTCCCAGCAAGCTCCAGAGATTCTTCCCAAATTCTTTCAAACCTTTTTAAAGCAGTGCATTAAAGATGAACATATAACAATACCCTCTGCGTTTCTCTCAGTGCTACCTCAGTCAACATTTTGTAGAGAGGCAACAAACTACAGCCTGGACGTCAGCTTGAAAAAACAAATTCCATCCGATTTTTTCTAGATTTCAAGGATTTAACCCATCAGCCATGGATTTTTTTATTTTCCAACAAAAGCATTTGCTGCTTATTTAAGAAGACCTTGAAAGAAGCTGTTTCGCAAAAAAAAAAAATAGCAAATTCCTTCTTTCAGTAAACTCACTTTCCTTCTGAAAGGCTTTGCTCTGTGTGTGGATTATTCATTTACTTTAATTATTTTGAAGTGCCTCTGTTTGAGTGGGTAGGAGTTAAGTATCCACAACAACAATGTCCTAGAATTAGTTGCTGTAAACAAAATGTTCTGCAGTTCTGCCTAAATCTGCACAAGTACTAAGGCTTGTGTATTTTGGAAGTCTTTTTCCACAAGGAGTATTTCTGGGGACCCTGAAACCTAAGGGACCCAGGTCCATGAGCATGTATTATGAGACTTACTTTGCATGGACAGGTCATATCTTTCTAATCATGAACACATATAAATCCTTTCCCTCATTTTGTAGGAACATAAAAATGTTGCTCTTATTTAAATATGGAAAGCAAAATCCCACCTGGAAGAGTCCGGTACCAATTAAAGCAAATGACCAGAAATTTTAATCTGTCATACAGGCCAATTTATTAGGACACAATGACCAAGTGATGTGAGAGAATGCAGAGAGCCAGGACAAATAACAATCTATCATTATCCCTCTGATCACAGCTCGCTCCCTCTTTCACACATAAACATACTCAAGCACAGATACAGAAATACTTAAGTTGTTACCCTTTGTTAAATGTTTTCAGCCCAGGTATCTTTCTGGTTAATAGGTACACATACAAAAAACAAGAAGGACACAAGCCAAACAAACCCTAGGAAAACTTCACGTGAAGAGCTTATACACAGGTATGCGGACACATTCACAGAAAGAAGAGGAGGAATTGAATCTGGAGAAAATATACAGGATTATCACTTTATAGGCAGTGGACACTGACTTGAACAAGTATTCAAAAAATAAACATGTCTAAAATTAAAATCCCAAGCTGTATTTTCAGTGACACCCTTTCTTCCATGACTGTATGTACGAGGAAAAACAAAACCGCATCAGCTAAACATCCACAGCCTTGAGGAATTTCGGCTCTCAATCTCGAGAAAAAGCTATAGCCCAAACCTTCCTCTGTATCCCTAGGTTTCTACTACCACATTCTATATTTAAGGTCACAAATGCAAACTGAAACCAAAAAGAGTGAAACCAGTTGAAATGAAGTTTGCGCTACCCATTCCCTCACAGACGTGGAAGGTGTGATGTAGGCATCTGGAAAACCAGAAGCTACCTTCTCTGGTAAATCTCATTTTGTAAAGATCTCCACTCTCAGTTTGCATCCCTGTGCTTTGCAGATACTTCCACATAAATTTCTAGCTCCTCTGCACTGTTGCCCATAGTTACACCCAGTGTTTACAGGTAAGTCTGCAACCCTTTTCCTCCATGGACAAACAAGAAAGGAAGGAAAACAGTATGAAGGGAAGTAAGAAAACAATTCTGCACTCACTTGTCTGTAGTTGGTGGTTATATCTAATGAATAGTTGCTTTAAAATACAAGCTGTCGTGGAGGTTTGATTTAAAAATCTCCGTCAGTTTTGACACTCAGGTGAAAGTCTTGCTGCTGGCTCCAGAACAATTTGCATATCTAATCACTAAATGTCTGAGGTGTACACCAATCTAATGAAATTATAAACAAGAATCCATACAAGCACACATGCCTTCCTGTTTGATTTCTGTCCTGTTCACTCCTCCATAATCGATTATATCATCATCTCATTCTAGCTAGAAGTTTAACTGTGCTTGTAAAAAGGAAAATGATAGCAGCCTATTCTTTCTCACACTTTACAGGTCAGAACCTGACAAAATTGTGGATTTGGGGAACAAACAGAAAAGGTGATTTTCTTACCATCTACTTCCTCTTTAGGTGCCACAAAACTGGTGCAAAATCTCATGTATTTATGTATTTTTCAAAATAATTTCCCACACTGAAAATAAATAAATAAATGAAACTACACCTCTTTTACTGTAAAGACTAACATACATACTGAAGTTGATGTCCTGCAATTAATCTCATCTACTTCAACAGGCTTACTCATAATGCTGTAAGTGAAATACATGTGTAAATCTTTGCAGAATCATGGCCTGAATTGCCAACAATGTTATATATATGGCACAATTAAAGGCCTGTACCTAGAATGACTCTTCAGAAAGATTAAGGAAAAAAGAAAAAAAACAACCAACTTTAGACATAGTAAGTCACAAAACCTACTTCAGGAGTGGCTACAGAAGAAACAGTATTGAGGGAGTTGCTTTCCCTTGGGAAATTCACCTGTGACCAAACCCTTCCAGTACTTCACCTTCTTCCTCTGTCAGTTATAACCTTCACCTAGCACTCCCTTCTCACACATCAAACACTGTTCTCCCTCTCCACACATCCTGCTGCTGCTATGTGACAAAGGAGGCAGGAGATGTACCTTACTCCTTCTTAATCTTTTGTGCAGTGAAAGTACGATGAGAGCACAGGCTGGCCCTTATATTAAGTAGCACAGTAATTAACAGCTCACGTGCTAATTAATGGAGCTGGGTGCATAACTAAATGATTTCACCAACTTTTCTTCTTAGCCTGTTGCTAAACTGTTCACATGCCAGTGTCTCTGAATGTCAGTTGCCCAGTAAACTCTACGGACAATGCTTAATGCGTTACTGGAGTTTGTTACAAGAAGCTGCTGATCAAAATATACACAAACTGGATACCTAAGCTGCCTAGCTTTCCTGATGAGTAGCTCATCGTCTGGTTTCTTCTACCAATATTCACAAATGCTATATCCGAAGTTACTCTCTGTACAGTGTCTAGTCTTTGACTAAAATCCATGCTTCCACAAACACTTCCACTTGAAAATTAACTCAGTCAGAAATATTAACTAAAATGCCAGGAAAACAAAGTCAATCCCTTAAAAGTTCAAATGACTATTTGTCACAATCATTTCACCTCTACTAATGAACTGCAAAAATGAATGATAGAAAATGCAAAACTGTATTATGTTTAGCAGTTAACATTTTAATAAGGAGGAGATTAGCAATTTTTAATACCTCCAGTGCTTTGTTATATACAGTAGCACAATAACTGAATATTTTAATTGCTAATTATTTAGACCTCATTCAGTTCTCACTCAGGCAAAACTCCCATTGAGGGACTCTTGCCTGAGAAAAGAGCTACAGGATTTGTCTTATTGTTATTTGAAAAAACTTTATATGTCATAAAAACTATCAAGTTATAGTGAGACAAAAATCATTAAATCCTTAGCAATATTAAACCCCACTGAAAGTCCCACTGACTCTTAACGCCAATGTTTTCATATTAAGTAAAACAGATAATTGCACTTTACTAGTTGTAAATTACCTGTGTCATTTATGCCCAGATATGCTGGTGCTCTTAAAGAGGTCTAATAATGTTTTGTATCTTCTTACCGTGTCCCTGCTTTTCTCCTGCAGGAAATCTCAGCTCAAGTGTGAGAAGGAAATAGCATTTCCAAACCATTACAATACCAACACTTTCAGAAACTCAAATACTAGCATTTGGTTTTACCTTTTGACTTCGGACTCCAAAAGGGTTAAGAGCAGCTCTCAACACTTCTTTCTTATGCTGCTGTAAAGAAAAGAAATGAGTATGTTTAGGGATTTGCACACACACCACCCTGAGTTTTCATAACAGTGAAATAGCTAGGCATTCAGTAGGGGAAGTGCACGGAATGCTCTGTGTGTATATATATGTAAACATACAGCTATCTGAAGGAAGACAAACAAAGTCCTAAACATTCCCATTTTGTACACATGGTCATTTAGCGATGAAAAAGTAAGCTAAAAGAACTAGTATCCAAAATGTAATGTTATACACATCCTTCAGAGAGAAAAGTTATACAACTGAACACCACAGTAACCAGGAGCGATTTCTAAGACTCCATGCTTAAACACACAAAAAAACACCCCAAAAAACAAAAAAACCCCACAACAAACCAACCCTCGATTTTTCCATTTAGGTGTAGTTTCCTTAGATATTCCTGTTAGATATAAAAGCAAACAGATGTCACAATCAAAGTTTTGCCACTCAGGTTTGTCACTGAAATGCATGTGTGGAAAAAGTTACAGGTAAGTATTCTAATAGGTCAAGAGTTTAAAGAGGTTCTTTTACATTGAATGAAAAACTGTGTATAAAGTCTTCGCATCTTTCAACTATAAGTGGCTTTAATGACTCAAATGTTCAGAAAAACCTCTCCGCACATTGTATTTTGAAAAAAAGATCTAAAATAATACTTAGTACCTGTCCTGGTCTGAGCTAAAACTTCCTTGTTTTGGGAAATGGACAAATAGAATTATTCCATGTAGTACAATAATTCCACATTTAACTGGTTAAGGGAGTCAGGTGAACGTAACGTTACATCAGGAGCCTTTAAAAGCAGCAGGCCGGAGGAGTGTCTCTCTCTTG
>NW_010401795.1:45002-51142 GCF_000710305.1 Buceros rhinoceros silvestris
CCCCGTTGCGTGGGGAGCCTCTAAAGGCAGCAGGCAGGAGGAGTGACTCTCTCCTGGCCTCCGGGCCGCGTTCTGAGGGAGAGCTCCTGACACTCTGCTGGCTGACGTCCAGGCCCGACTAGGCCCACCAGGCCCGACCTGCCGGCCGACTAGGCCTCTGACCTAAGGACTACAGGCTCTGAACTGTTATCGCCGTGAGTCCCGTCTCGTCTGGAATCGGGTGAGGTATCTGAAGCTCCCGGCTGTTCGCGCAGGGAGCTCTCCTGAGTTTTCCTCCACCTGAGCACAGCGGGGTTTCCCCCCCGCCTCTTCCCGGCGTGAGAGGAATCTGACCAGGCCACAGGCCTTCTACTGCCACCTCGCTGGTATCTGAAGCTCCCGGCTGTTCGCGCAGGGAGCTCTCCTGAGTTTTCCTCCACCTGAGCACAGCGGGGTTTCCCCCCCGCCTCTTCCCGGCGTGAGAGGAATCTGACCAGGCCACAGGCCTTCTACTGCCACCTCGCTGTCGGCTGCCTGCCCAGAACAGGACTGCCCAGAGAACTGACCTTGACAAGAACAGCTTGTGTAAATCATTTTCTTCTTCGGTATTTTTCCCCCTTTTTCTCTTTTCTGGGTTTGCGCTTATGTGTAGTAGTGTACAGATGTGTGAATTTATTGTTTATTAAAAGTTTGTTTCAGTTTCCATAACGCAAAACCAAGGTGTGAATTTCTTCTTTTCCCCTTAAAACTCCCTCTGCCTCTTAACAAGGCAGATGGAAAACGTTAAGGAATTCGAGGGGTGGTTACCTCGGCCCTCGACCCTTAACAGTACCATATACCACTAATTACCAAAATGTTCACAACTGGCTGCCAAACAGCTGCGGAAAGTATTCTGAAGTCTGAAAACAAGACTTCGTCACTCTCCTTCCACCAATCTGGAATATGGTTCATGGACATGATTGCCATAATTTCCAATTCCCTTAGATACGGGGCCCAAATCACTCCAGCCAGGCTTCTTGCTTCCTCACAGGAGCAGCAAGATCCCTTCCTTCCCCTCAAGTGCTGACCTTCCACCTAAGAACCTGTCCAAAGCTAATACCAGCTCAAGTATGGCAGAACTGGTCTCACTACGCCTACTGATAGTCCTTTAATTCTTCACTGGTGAGGAGTTTTCAAAGCCAGCCACAAAGACATTTTGATCACTGAGATTCTGACCCCTTTGTCATACTGCAGAACAATTCAATTGCACTTATTTGCTACAGTCCTGTCTCTTCAAAGCTCAGATGATTTTTTTTATCTGTCAATGGACTTGTGATCAGTAACCTCCAGAAAGTAATTTGTTAACAGAAAAGCACTGCTCTGTGGAGCACACTTGCTGATTCAGAGGAAAAGGACACAAAGTGTTACTTTCTCAAAAAAAGAATATGTAACACCAGCAGGCTTTCAGCCTTGGCATTTCGGAGCTTGACTTCCCAACAGTTCCTGGCTACTACAGGGATGCTTCTGATGCTTTCTCTCAATTTCTTTTCACTTCTGTAGCCTTCCTCTTGTTTTTGGGCTGCTTTCTACCTCTGATCATCATTCAGCAATGTCTCAGGTTCAGCATTTGCAGAATTTTCCCTACGGCAATTCCCCAGCCTATGTGGGTCAGTGCTGACTGTATGCAGCATAGTCTGTTTGATGGTGGCTTCCACGCG
Source organism: Buceros rhinoceros silvestris (assembly GCF_000710305.1). Classification (NCBI taxonomy): domain Eukaryota; kingdom Metazoa; phylum Chordata; class Aves; order Bucerotiformes; family Bucerotidae; genus Buceros; species Buceros rhinoceros. The sequence continues at coordinate 46,679 of NW_010401795.1, forward strand.
AAGAAGGTTAATTTTGCTTGAACTAAGGCTGTGTACCCAGTTTTCATAAGGTCTGCAGCTGCCTGAATAGATGCACTGGACAGCAGCTGTTAGCACTTTCCAACATCACACAACCCTGGTCTGGAATAGCCTGTCAGTTCTGAACAGACAATGAATAAAGCAAAACAGAAAGCCAAAAATATTGAGTAATGAGGATAGGATTTTGACCTTTAAATGCCGTCAGATGTATTGCACGAGGATATGTTTAAGCGATACTATTATATATGAAACTGTGCTGTTTGTCTAATGCCTAACCCATCTAACAAGTGAACCACTCCGTACTTTCTGGCACGCTATGGACTGCAGCAAGAGATGGCTCTGCTGAGTGAGCTCAGTAAGACAGGGTGGTGCTAGGGAATCTGGAAGAGACAAAAGCATGAAAAAGCATGGGGAAAAAACCTGATCACAAGGTGAAAGAAAGTATTTTCTATTTTAAACACACTGCTCAGTCAGAACCATGATGGTGCTTAGACAGTATGTCCCCAAGGTCTGCAAAGGATTAAATCCAAGTCAAAAGTCTCAGTTTCCTTTCTCTGGTCTACTAGCATTTGAAATTTTGTACAACTCTCCGTGATAGTAGATAGACAACGACAGTACACAGCTATCCTTTTCTCAGTTGTGACTCTTGCCAGAAAATGCTATACAAAAGTCTGTGTAACTGTTGCGGTTACTCTTCTTCATGTTCACAGGCATTAATCGATTCTTTCCAAACGTCTGAATGCCTGAGTTTAATTAGTGGCAACATTTCTGCCACGTAGGTTTAAAATCTATTTTAATATGTTATTTAAATTGACCAAACCTTATACTTCAGATGGTCACTTGTTGGACCAAGTCAGCCTCTGAAGCGTACTATAGCCAAAACATATTTTGTTTTCAATTCCAACTTCCATGTTTATGTTTAATTGTTTCACTTGGATCAAGAGCTTATTGGCGATTCATATGATATAATATCAAGTGATAGGCTGGAAATTTGATGCATCCGTATGGTATCAATGAACTGAAAAGCTATGCATGCAGCTCAGGAAAATGCTTTTTGGTCTACTTGAAAGTTAAATGCTATGTACTAAGCAAAAGCAAATACTTCACTGCATAGGCTGACAATATGCTTACAGACCTCAAAGTCACAAAACGTATCACGATACCCAGAGAGGCTTGAAGGAGATCATGGTAACTTCCTAGAAAAGTTGGCATTCAAGGATAAAGTAAATTAGGTATACTTATTAACTCTACTTTTAAAATTATCTTATGAGAACAAGATCTACCACAACAATAAGAGAGATTGAAATGGATAACTTAAACAGTCCTAAATTAAAAATGCCTCTTCTCCCATGCCAGTTGCTTGTATAGTAACAACAGCATACTGTACTGCTGTTCAAACACCAACAGGAAAGAACTATACATACTTGTTCATTTCCTTGTGTTAATGCCTTGTAAGCTGCATGGCCTTTTAACATTTGCTACTAACGAAAAAAATCTTACGCAGTGAACTATCATCAGATTAAGTGAAATCAAGATAAATACATTCCATTCAAGAATACGTAAAGAATGTGTCAATTTTATTTATATTTCCTCTCAAGGTTATGGAGCTTTCACTGAGAGGGGAGAAAAGATTACAGGATGATAACCATGAGGATCTTCTCTTTTTAAGACTCTGTATTCAAAGAACAAAATGCAAAGAATAAGATAAACTATATTAGCATCGCTCCAATTCCTTCCAAACACAGTCATCATACATACAAATGAAACTCTGGTAGCAAGTGGATGAAAGGAATTACTGTTGATTAAAACTAAGAATATAGAAGCCAAGAGGGTTTCAGGCAATGATCCACTGTGAGACTACCAGTACATCTCTTGGTCTCCTTTGAGATTCAATCAACCTGGCACAAACACTGGGTAAAGTACATCCTTAGCAAAATAGACAATGCATCACAGCAATGCTCTTTAAAAAATAGTCTGGTGTGTGAATTCAATGCTTATGGAAAAGTCTAATCTGTCTGGCTTAGAGACTGAAATCCTCTCATTTGCAGAACAGTACTTGTAGCAGCAGTACAGATTGAGTCACACAGGCTTACCACTACCCCTCAGGCTTGAACTGAGGGACCATGCTCAGTGGTTGCATTTTGTGGCTGGTTCAACCTCTTTCATTGGACTTACAAGCACAGACCAATTACCCTTCACTGTAGTAATGGTTTTGGTGATATGGATTTCTGTCCACTGAGAACTGTAGTTGAGATCTCTTTAACTTCTTTCAAGAGAAAGCTTGCCTGTCTGAGGAGGGAAAAAGGAATAAATCAAATGACTAGCATAAAACTGCATGATAAACACAGATTCTGAAGAATTTCTGAAGACAACTGCCCCAAGTGGACCACTGATCTGGCCTACAAGCATAAGATAATGAAACGGATATGAATGGGCTTTTTTGCAAGAAAGGAAGCTTCATACATATATGATAGAATTTTAAAGAAACAACAGTGCCACAGTACCATTCTTAAGGCATGTAAAAGTCCTTCAGAAAACAATTTAAGTTTCCATTTTAAGTTCTATTTGAAAAGGACCCTCTGCCCATATTTATCTCCATGGAAGACTTGGATTAATTGTCTAGGCCCAGGAGAAAATTACCTTTGAAGGCAACAGTCACATGATGAAGAAAGAGGAGCAACTGTAACACTATCTACCAGATTAACCTCCACTTTATGTACCATAACTTTACTTGAACAGAAATCCTAATCTGAAACACAAGTAGTAAATGCCATTTTTAATATTAGAGGTAATACCAACTAGCCTGTTTATTTCTTCAGAAAGAAATACCAATGCAGACAGGGGATTAAAACATGCCATGGTAACAGATGAAGACTTCAACTGTCAACAAAATCAGGCTATTAATTCTCACATAAACAGACTTTTTAAATCTTTGATTTTTAATATACAGTCCAAAGATCACTCTCACATTTCAGCAGCTTTTGTCTTTTAATGCCAATCATTTCAACTGACTTTCCCTCTACCCTGTGTTTTCTCTCCCCTTTGGAAAAGGTGAGTGGAAATATCAAATGATATCTTACTCTGCCAAGACCAAAGGAACAGTTCAAACGTTCAAAAAAAAAAAAAAAAATCAAGCAATGACTTTGCTTAAGGCAGGAAGGGAATGTGATTAGAATGGGGTGGATCACTGCCTGGCAGAGGAGGAGGAAAAACAAACCCAAACCGAAATCTCTTATAATTCTCTGTTTCAATCTATGCTCAGGTCTAGACTATGTAAACAGCAGCCAAAAATTACTGGATGGAAAACACAGAATTATTTTGTTGCTCATCACATTTTTTTCTCAAGCGATAGACACTGAGATTCAAGGGGAACCTGGGGAACTACTGGCCTGTTCATTACCACCTGAAAGCAAAGATGGCATGACTGATCCACTTGGACTGAACTACTGCCTGTCACAGAAGCAATCTCACCATGGATGGATCTAAATGTGTCTGTAAGGGCAGTTCACGCTGCTGGAGGCCTCTCTGTACGTCCTCAAACGAAAAAAAAATATTTCAGACTTTACAGCCATCAGCTTACAACCTTTTACCAGACTGTAACTCACTCACACAACAAGAAAACAGATATACGATGTATCTGTCACCTGATTTTTTCTTTGAAATTTCTGCTGTATTTCTGAAACAGAGCAAGGCTGAAACCTTCCTCTGACTGAGATGAACCAAATGTCATCTCGTAACAAAGACTTCTCTATCCTTGGTATCCAAAGCAGGATCCACTGGCATCACAAAGTAGGAATCAAAGGTACTGCTTTTGTCTGAAAAATCATTATCACCTTTAAAATTTAATTCCCTCAAAGCACTAGGGACTCAGGGAATGCAGAAGTAAAGGAAGGGATTACAGTTCTCCATTCTCTCCAGAGACTATGTGTCCCGAAAGATTTTGCTTCCTGTGCAATGCTTAACTCCCTGATGCCTTTTCTCTCATGGTCTCTTTCTTGGCAGAAACTTCTTCAATTTTAAAAATCAGAACATGAGTCAAGTAAATAAAAATAAATAAAGCACAATGTCTATAAAAAGTACACAGACTAACCTGCTTAATTATTAACAGGTAAACAAAACAAATTCTGAATTATTTACTTAATCTTTTTCAGCTACAAACCTCAGACTTTTAGAGCATGAAATACATGCTTTATTTTAGGACACAAAACAGGTATTTTATACGGCTGTGGACTTTTTTTTTTATTGAGGTGGGGTTGTTTTGAAGAATACACGTTTCTTATTAGCCCCAAAATACCTTCCTCTCACTGAACCCTGGTGGAATTTTAAATACAGAAATAAAACTTTTATTCTCAAGATCCTGTATTCATGTGTTTGCTAGTGAATGAGCTGGCTGTTTTTGACTCGCAATGGAGCAAAAAACAAGATTCCTGTGAGGCATATGCACTC
>NW_010401795.1:51233-52404 GCF_000710305.1 Buceros rhinoceros silvestris
TCTGTCCTGTTTCTGTACATCTGCTAGGAAGACATTAGAGTCACAAGGAGAACCTGGTGAAGGCCCCAGACAGAAATTCTACAATGAAGGATAAAATAATCTGAGGTACAATCCCATTTTCTTTATTGAATAAAGCTGCCCTGCTGAAGTGAACCTTGTCTGAGACACAAACACAAAAAAAAAAAAAAAGGCCAATGCCATGGGTCCCTGATGATCCGACAAGATGCTGTTTTAGGCATGATCTGCAGCTGAGACCATCTTTATGTGCTCTCTCCTTCTGACATATTATCCTGCTTAACCCTGTGCTGATGTGACACAGCCTTCCCTGAAACCCACCCTGAAAATGAGCGAAGTTCCAAGTTCCTTGCCGGATAAAACGGTGACATTTCTACACCTGCTGAAGTTAGCACATACCCTTTGAAGTCTGCAGCACTCAGTAGTGTAAAACAATGACATCTCCTCAGAAATCTCATGCCATCATACAGAAAAAAAGTTACATCGTCATCACAGAAGAAATGTGGTTGTCAATCTCACACAATTTTTCTTAACTAGTTTTCCATTGGAAATGATTCTAAAATACTGCCCTTGAAGCCCTGGATTAATAAAGACAAATGCATACATGCTGAAGATGTGCATATGAGATTTGGCACTAAAAATCTATTCTGAAGTTTCTCATGCAAGCAAAAGTCTTCACAAGAGCATTCTGATAATATTTAACAAGGTGTTCACATAATACTATACCCTCATCATTGCTACAAACGCATACAAATGTGACATACAATAACATATTTATTAATCTATTCTTAATTGCGATAATGGTCCGCCATAACTTTTTTCCCCTGGATTTAGATCTTAACTATTTTGTTAATATTTATGTACTATTGTTTTTTTGTCTACAGAAGCCTTCCAAAGGTGCAATTCAGGAGATGAGACAGTTAATCACAGAGCTGGCTTAGACTCTAATTTAGGTGGCCTACTTACGTTAGCAACATTTTATTAGCACGTTATGCTGTATATTTAATATTTAGTACACTGTGTGAAAATGGTTTACTGTGTACTGCTCACATAAATGACTTACAAATTCTGTTTGACATAGAGAACGGTGTATAAGAATACATGTATTTCTAAGCACACCTAATGCTACAGAAAATAAGGATAAACAGAAGACTTG